>NC_066261.1:59610-169429 GCF_000011425.1 Aspergillus nidulans FGSC A4 | reverse complement strand
GCGGACCACTCGGCTGAAGAGAAAGTCCGCGATGACTTCTATTCCGCAATGAGAGGCGAGGAAGCCAAGCCGTTGGACAGCTACGACCTTCAAACTATCTTAACGGCGGTGTTTGAAGGGCTTGACCAAGGATATCGGTTGGCAGAGACCTATGCCGCGCAGAATGACACTCAGAACGGACAAGGTCTCAGCGGGCAGGGCCAGGCGTCGAACGACTGGGACTTTATTGTCGATGCGATGGATTGGGAGTCTGTATAGGCCCGCTTCGTCCAGGGAGGACTCATGCGAGGAGGTCCATTAGATGAAGGGGGTTGCAGTCCAAGTGACCACCCACACAGTACGAGGCTGACCAGCTCTGACCATATTCAGCCAACCTTTTCAGTCAAGAAGCCATCAAATCCACCAAGCCCAGCCCGGCCTTCGACAACTGGGAAATAGATTAACGGGCCAGCCTTTCTGCTCTGCAATTGCCCTCACGATCCATCGCGGCGCCTACCTGCCATTGATCCCAGTTGTGAGATCTTTGCACGTCGCGGAGATAGTTGCGTTACCGGCGCAAGCTGCGGATTGGGCCATTTGATAGACGTCAGTCCCAGCATCATCGCTGCGAATTGGGCATGTGTATACCGATGCTGAATTCGTCATGCTGGGCACCCGTGCCGTGGGGAGGGCTACGGCTGTTTGATCTGTTACAGGGGGCAGAGCTCTCGTCCGGCACAATAATTGCGGCAGACCCTGATGCAGAACAGTAGCTGGCAGCGAATGAGAAGAGGTTGTCGATGAAAGCCGGCTGGCGATTTGCTACGGGGGAGGTCGGAGAGGGCCCCGGCCGCGACACCCCTGACTGACGTTATGTCGTTATTTGCGTCCAAAATCATTCAAGTCTAATACAAGAACAGAACTAGGAAAAGAGATCCCCGTTGTGTAATTGAAGACGTCAGCGCGTCCAGAGCCGGCCGGGGTGGGAAGAGGAACGAGGAACAGGGAGCGGGCCCGGGGATCCACGACGTCATCGTGACACAGTCAAGTGTTAAAACTGCCTACAAAACCACCACCACCCCCTTCACAACGACAAATTTATCAATTAACACTCTCTATCAACTCTATCTCCTCCAATACTTCCTATCTCTCAATTGCCTCATTCTCAATTCCCGCCTTACATCACAAATACAATTACAATTACAATCACAATGTTCAGTCGAACCTCGAGACCTGCCGCCCGCTGCGCCCGCCGCCAGCTCCACGCCCCCAAAGCCACCCGCAACGTCCGCTTCCAGTCCACCTCCTCAGAATCTTCAGCCTCCAGCGGCACATCCTCGGCCCTTGTCGGTGGTGTTGCCGGTGGTGCCGTCGCCTTCGGTGCCGGATACGCGTGGTACCATTTTTCCGGAGCCAAGACTGCTGTTCGCACGGTCAAGGAAACACAAGACTACGCCAACTCGGTAAAACAGGGCCTCGTCAAGAATGCGCCTGAGCCCGATAAGGTATTGCAATGGCTCCGTGAGACTACGACGAGTTATGCGGCCTGGATCCCTGGCGCCCGGGGCTACATCGATACCCTGTTTGACGATCTCGAGATAATCAAGGGGAAGCATGGCTCCGAGTTCGATTCAATCGTGAAGGATGCCTACGCTGAGATGAAGGACCTCTCGAAGAAGGGCGGCGCCAATGCAGACACAGCTTTCAAGGCTATGAGCATCCTCCAGAAGCACCTTAACCGGCTACTCGATCTCTCTGGTGACGCGGCGGAGGATATTCTCAACAACCACCCCCAGCTGAAGGAGAAGGTTGGCGGTGGTTTAGACCAGCTCAAGGAGATGGGCGACGCATACGGCCCTCAAGCAAAGGAGGAAGTCAACAAGACGTGGGAGCAGATCAGCGGCATCGTCAAGAAGGGAGTCAGCCTCGATGCGGCCAATGATATCCGAAAGCTTATCCAAGAGAAGCGGGAGAAGCTACAGAAACTTGGCGATGAGGCTTGGTCCAAGGGGTTGGAGGAGTCCAAGCAGTACCTCGACAAGAACCCTAAGCTCAAGGAGCTGGTGGAAAACAATGCAGATGCGTTGAAGCAGGGGAACTTCACCGAGTTATGGGGGCTGGTTAAGGATAGTGCTTCGAGTGGCAAGACAGAGGATGTCGAGAAGTATGTGAAGGAGAAGGTTGGACAGGCAAAGGATACTGCTCAGAGCAGCGGGTTCAATATCGATCTGGATAAGTGGTCTAGTCTGATCCCTGGCGGTTCTGGCGTACTCAGCCAGCTCCAGGACTTGCAGACGGTTGGGCAAAAGAAGGGCAAGGAAGCGGAGAGTGTGCTGAAGGACACAGCGAATGAGCTGCAAGAAGTGCTGAAGAAGCGGAAGGAGCAGCTGGAGAAGCTGGCGGATGAAGCCAAAAAGGAGGCCAACTAAGATATTTCCTATATATGTATGACAATATCCCATAGCAGCTAAATAATACCATGAAACATGCTGCCCCAGAATTCCCTGATTGCTCGTATCCACCATTCACGCACTCCGCGGTTTGAAGTCCAACATCAAGGGCCCAATATTGAAAGTAAATGTATCCTTCGCGTCGCGGTCAAATGCCTCGCCCGTTTCACCGGGGGCGAAGGCGAGATCGAACTCCATGGCAATGCGTGCTATCACCAGCCGCATCTCCATCAAGGCCAGCTGCTTCCCAACACAGCCATAGCGACCTACACAATCAGCGCCCGCTCCGTTATCTGCAAAGGATACGTACCTAGCTGGAAGGGAAAGAACGCCTCCTCGTGCTTGATCAAACTGTCCTTCTCATCTAACCAACGCTCTGGAATGAATTCGTCTCCTGAGGGGAAGTACCGATCGTCGCGCTGGATCACGTACTGGGGAACGATGATGATGGTATCGCCTGGCATCCATACCTCGTCAATCTGAAGTCCTTGCGGTGGTGTCTGCCTGGGTTGGCCGCTAGGAACGGCCGGCTTCAAACGCAGAGTTTCATTGATAATGGCTTCGAGGTATGGTAGTTTGCGTAGGGTTTCGTTGTTAATCTTAGGGGACTGCTTCCCGCTTGAAAAAGCATTATCGAGTTCTGCCTGTAGCTTTTTATACACGGCTGGATGCTTAGCCAGGTAGTAGAATGCGTTTGCCAAAGCTCCGCTCGTGGTGTCGCTGCCAGGTAGAGTCATTATGATTCCGCAGAGGAGTCAGAATGAACCTACCTGCCGGTGATGATGAGCAGTTGGCCATCCTCGTTCAGGGCCTGCTCTCCTGGCGGAGCCGACTGATCCTTCTCGTCACTTGCCTTGAACAGCCAGGAAATGACATCCTGGGGGACCTTGTCCTCCGAGGCGTTCCATTCCTGCGATAGTTAGGATATTATCGAATTCGTGGCTAGAAAACGTACAGCTTTTCTCTCCGCGGTGCGAGCCACACAATATGTCATGAACTGCCCGTACTTACCGGCGAGACCAAGGGTCGCACCGAGGATTGTTAAGACCCAGGGAACGGGCCTCAGAATCCCATACATCAGCATCTGCCCGTGCAGCTCTTCAATGGCCGCATGCTCGACGGCGTCCTCGAGCTGGCGGAAGTCCTTGGAGAAGCCGACGAGGCCCATTACGTCAAATGCCAAGTACATCGTCCACTGGGTGATATTCAGCGGTCGATCGATTCGCGACCGAATCTGGGAAACGAGAACATCGACTTTGTGCTGGAGACGGGGTTCGTATGTGGGCAATGCTGTGGCCGTTCAATCTCGGGCTCAAATTGAAAGTGATTACTCACCTTTCATGCTAAATCCTCTGTCCCAGGCCCTTCGGCGACGGCGATGTACTTCGGGATCTCGAGTCGAGTTAAGCGAGACCTTTGTAATGTCATCCGACACATGGCTATACCAGGTTGGTTTTGTGCAGACTGAATGAGGCCCGCTGGTGAGATAGACTGCGGACGGCCGATTGACAGAAATCTCTCGAGGACCAGTGCGTACGAAATCGCCGTACTTGCGATGCATCTCTTTCAGATCGAGATGGTACTGGGTTCGTTCTACCGCTTTCAGCACAGCGGATATCCGGGTCACCTTGGCCATCCATGGACCGGGGAAGTGCCGAAGTCGATGGAAGAAGGCTCGGTAGGTGATGATGCTGGTAAGAAGACCAAGGTTGAATGACGAAGCTGCTAAAATAGTTTCTCCAAGGGCGCGAGGCCAGCTTAGCGAAAAAATGCGGACGTAGCAAAGACACAGCCCCAGGAAGGCTAACAGGTAGAGTGCCGACAACGGTCTAAGTCGGTTGTCGATCTCTCCATGCCGGATGCATTGATGTGAAGCTACCCCAAGCACACAAAAGGCGAATGCTGTGCGAGTTAGATCAGGACTGAGGAAGGTCGCGAGCGCAGTGACGATGCCCATCTTGCACAATCCTGGGCATGCTCGATTATAGTGTTCAGCAGAAGATGTTAGAGCAAAAGGCAGATGAGGGGACATGTCCTTCTAATAAACTTCACTATCGGATGGGGCTGCTACTCAAGGCTGGAGACAAGAGACGCTCGCTTACCACATAGCAGAGATCATTGGCTGCTTCGTATCTTAGCAGCGAGCGAGGATTTAGTTTGCCGTGGATTGCGTGGCTAGTGCTGAGCTACGGAAGATCCACGGGCCAATGCAAATCTGGGGGTTTCGAATGTGCATTTGAGTATATTAAGTACTATCGCGTATCTATTGAAGGACACAATATAAGCAAGGATATGAACGTGGCAGAGGAGAACACGTGAAACAAAGTAGGGTCCCTTGCAGAGGTCAAAAGGCTGATGGGAGGGCAGATTGAACAAGAGTCAAGTCCCGCCAGCTGCTAGAGAGAGAGAGTAATGGATTACGCCCACTTTCCGATGAGGGCCATGATTCCAGCACCCCAGAGCAAGGAGATGACCATGAACGTGAGACGCTTGCTATCCTGAGTGCGGTGCGGGTCGAACAAGAAGTCACGAGCAAGAAGTTCAACCAGACCGGTATAGATGAGGACCCCTGCCGAAATGGCATCAAAGATTCCCGACACAACGTTCGCAGTAAAGGACCCGGCATTGTAGGTCGTGCGGACACCAAGACCGATGGCGATGGCGATCGGGGTTGTCAGGCCGTAGAGCAGACACAAGGCCCAAGGAAGCCAGCTGCCCTTGCGGAAGGGGATGGCCGACATTCTGGCTCCAATACCGAGACCCTCAAATGACTGATGGAAGACTAGGACCGGGTAGAGGGTCGGGAATTCCTCGCCGGTTGTGCCCAGGTTCAGGCCGATGATGACAGAGTGGAAGATAATGCCGAATTCGAGGATCAAGAAAGCGGCGATCTGCTGTCGAAACGAGCGTTCGATATAGCCAGAGTCGATCGACTGGGCCTCGAGCGTGTCGCCTGCTTTCTTGCCTGTGCTGGTGGCCTGTCTGGACACGGCTTCCTCGTTGTTGGCGGTGCTGGTCATGAACTGCTCGGGGTCCTCCCTGCAGACTCCGTACTTGATCTCGACGTACCGCTCCGCGCCAAAGTCCAGGAGGAAGATGCCCATTACCGAGGCGAGCACGATGGCAGGGCACCAGGAGTAGTCTGCCCAGTGGCCGGTCATGCCGACACAGCTGGCGGGGCCGATCTCGTCGTAGGCAGGGTCGAGAAGGTGGATAAACGCGGTGGCGACGATGACGCCGGCGCCAAAGTAGCGAGCAAACAGGTAGACGTAATGAGGGATATGTAGGCGGGGATTCCGTTTCGCGAGCATGGGGAAGAAGGTGACGGCTGTGGATACGACAAAGATGACGAAAATGGCCGAGATGCGCGCCCCGAGTCGGCCATCGTAGTCATTCTCGCCGGCATTCATATAGCAGATGACATCCCTCGGGTCTGCAGTGTCCAGATCCACCGAGTTGGGGTTGAAAGACATAGTGGCAGAAGGTTGGCAGCAAGGAGGCGGTTAAGGGAGCGTTGACTGGACGAGAAATGTTCTGTTCAGGTCCTCTTTAGAGAAGGACTCGAGGTCGTGGCGCTACTTATAGGAAAAGAGCTTCCCAAACGGTTCGAGGACCATTGGGGTTGCTAGAAGACACACTAACTATTACCACGAGTACCCTGGGCGTCTAGAAGCCCGTCAACAGTGTCAGCAATCGGAGTGATAGCCTGTTTCAGCCATCATCAAGTGCGCGAAAGAGAAAAAAGTGGATTGTGACCTGCTAACAGACAATGTTGCTGGTGCTAGAGAAAGAAGCACCATTCTTATTATTGAAATGGATCCTATTTAACCCCGTTAATGATAGTGTCGGCCTCCCCGAGAGCTTCTGCCGGGCACTTCTTGATATCTGCTGCCTAGACTGTGGATACGGTACACTACTTGATGACATGACAGACGCCGAATCAACCCACCGAGCTGGCTAAGAGGAGGCAAAGCTTGTCCATGCTTGTCTTTCGCAGCCAAGAAACGCCTTCTGAGTGGTGGGACGACGAGTCAGGAGATGAGGTTCGAGGACCCTGGGGGTGAGATAGTGGGACTGCGAGCAGAGATTTCAGTCAGTCTCCTTGGCTAGCCGTGGCAGCCAGGCAGAGGTATATGGATCAGTTAGGGCTGTCGATATTTCTGTTGTCATGGGATTTCTATAGCCAATCCCGCTGGATATCTGTCTGAGGATTTAGATCAGCAGGGGAGGTATGGATGCACCAACCATAGGCGCTACCATCACTCAGACATATAACTGAGTTCTGCCTATAATACAAGAGTTCTGTTGCACCTTCTGCCAGAGAGTTTTCCGGAATCTGGAGCATCTGCAGCGCCACATAAGGCGTCATGGGTAACTCTGCCCAGATGGCATGGATCCAACGTCAACTCACGCAACCGTGATTCTAGATACAAATGAGAAACCATTCGGCTGTCAGTGTGGAGCGGTGTTTTCACGACGTGACCACTCGCGCCGTCATGAGCGCCTTGCTTGCCATGACGGGACCGAGCAATCAAGGCAGCATCGCGAAGGGGTCACCTTGACGACACCAGAGTCCTCGCGCTCTTTAAACGGTATACCTACAGACAAGACTACTGGGTGCCGTTCCTAATAGAAAAAATGGGGAGTTGAGAGCAGCGCTTATGTTAATGTAAACCAGGAGTATCCCGTCCAGCCCGCGCAACGGCACTCAAATATTCTCAGCCCGCGACAATCGCTCTAGGAAGCTGGTAAGCTGCATCTATCGCTGCCCAAGCCAACTACTGACACGTATCTGATTACCCAGCGTTGATCGAGCAGCCACGGTTTAATCTAGAAATATCTTTATTTGGGCCCCTGCTCAGAATGCGCAACGGCTTCGATCGTTCACCATCCGTGATCCGCAGATGGGGTTCACTTCTAGCGGCGTACCATACAACAAGTCCGCTGGCAACATTGGTCAAGCTTGGTGTTCTATACGTCAAAAAGAACCAGTCGATTTTCTGGAGCATTGAAGCTACTCTCTGCGGTCTTGATTGCTCAATGTTCCTTGAAAATGCTTCGTTGTATGAAGGAAACAATGCAGGCTACGAGTCTAACAGGTATGTACAGTTAGTTCTTCCAAAGAAAATACTTCTAACGTAATACCGTAGGCCACGAAAAATGTGGTCTAGACTGGATCAATGACGTTGTCAATGAGGGCTTATCGTCCGTCAACGCCTGTTCCTTTGACAACATTCCCAGGCCTCCCGTTCTAGATGACCAGATCATCACGGTCTGGTCGCATATCATGCAGGGCAATTCCCTGTTTCCGTTCATAAAGCTGATAAGCCAAGTTCTGGTCGAATATTAGCGGCTGTCCGCTCGGGATCATATGAGAAAATGTGCTTTGTTTTTTCTTTTCTTTAGGGACTCTTGCGTCAATCATGCCTAAAATCAGGCAATTATTCTCGGAAAGTCGACCGGTGGGCAGAGTAATAAGCTATCGTGGTATTCGATCAGCATCTTACAGGGGCGCTGGGCCCAGTGAAGAAATCTCCAACGCTCAGGGCCGACATCTCCAAATTTGGGAAACTGGAGCTCGCCTTCGAAATGATTCCACTAAATGGTAATAGGATTACCACTTGTATCGTGCAAGAGAAAGCTCATATTACCTATATATCAGACGGGAGTATTTATACGTTGACAAGAAAAAACGCCAATAGGCAAGGACTGAGAATATAGCCTCATCATTAACTCATCAAGAGATTCAATGTGACAACAGCGAGCTGCCGCCTCATAGAACCGCGAAAATCTGAATTGCTGAGCTCTACCAGGGCTTCTTTCGAGAATCTTTGCTCGTTAAGCGATAGGTTATCTTGAACTTTGCGCCGTACGACCTTCATGGCCCCTTTCTCCAAGATTGGGGGTTTGGAGAAGGATCCACCGCGCCACTGTAGACAGTCTTCAGGCAGTGATGTAGTGAGGATGATCGCGATTATAAATAAAAAAAAGCCAGAAAAAAAATCCGAGGCAAAAGTATGGACAGCAGGGTTTATAAGTCAAGGTCTCCCGTCGCGTCGTTCGAGCTCCTCATCACAAATTCATCTTCATTGGCATATTGCACCATTCACTATGTCTCTGACCGTCATTCGCATTGCTGGCGAGCGCAACTCTGTTCGTAACCTCAAGGCTCTCAGGGATAAGCCAAGTAAGTATGAGGTTTTGATCAAAGTCCACGCTGTCTCCCCCAATTACCGCGACATTGCGGTCGCCACCTCTCAGTACCCCTTTCCCGTTAAGGACAATCTGATTCCTTGTTCCGACGCTGCTGGCGTGGTGGTGGAAGTTGGCGAGGGGGTGAAGGGCATTGTCAAGGGTGATCATGTGGTTGTACCTTTGACCCTCCTACTACCTTTAGACAACAGGAGGACTGGCTCAAGGACTGGCTCAATGGGCAGGGGAGTCTGATGGAGTCCTCCGAGAGTACCTCGCTCTGCCTTGTATTGGCGCCGTGAAACTCCCTAAAGACTCTCCCCTGAGATTTTCGCAGTAGTCGCCCTGGCCTGCACCGGTGTGACTGCCTGGAACGTCCTGTACGGGAACACTCCCCTGAGGCTGACAGATCGTGTTAGGTCAAGATATGTACCATCAAAAATGATTAAGGAAATTTGATAACCGCTGAAACACTATGAGCACTGGTGGCGTGTCAATTACCGGCTTGCTTGTTGCTAAGGCTGCAGGGGCGACTACGATTGTGACTTCTTCCAGCGATGAAAAGCTCGAGTCTATCATGGCGAAGTTTGGCTTTGACTATGGTGTCAACTACAAGAGATACCCGGAGTGGTCTAAGGAAGTTCTTCGCTTGACCGGCGGCGAAGGGGTCGACTATGTCCTGGAGAACGGCGGTTCTGGTACGATTGCTGAGAGCATCAATGCAGTCAAGATGGGCGGCAACGTCAGCGTGATTGGACTCCTTTCCCAGGCCAAGGAGATGCCTGATGTGCTGGCCTGGCGCTCGCTAAAGGCGCAGTGGTTCGCGGTATCACAGTTGATTCTACCCAGCTCTTGCAGGAGGTCGTCCGCTTTGTCGGCCGTAAAGGGCTGCGTTTACAGTTGACAAGGAATTCGGCTTTTCTGCCGAAGAAGCCGTCAAGACTTTGGAATCCATCAAGTCGTGCTCTCATATCAGCAAGGTCTGAATCAAGGTTGCCGAGTAGAGGGTAGGAGACAGATCCTGCACTTGTTACTACAATGTATGTGCGAACATATTATGTTCCATGAGGCTCACTAAGCAACTCGAGAGACTTCATAGCCCGGAACACCGCTGTGAGATAATGAGGGATTGTATATAGTAAGAAGAGGAGAATGATACTCTATCGCAATAGCCAAGATCCAATGCATTTAGCGAATTAGATACTACAGGTCACCGCACGGCGGGATTCCATAACACAGCTCAAAGCTGTCCTGAAATACCTCTGACGACCAACAGACGACGTCAAGAGTGGTGCCCACCCTCGCTGGATCTGGGTTGTCCAGCGTTCCCTCATTGCCCAGATAGAACCGGCCCTGAAAGTCAGAGAACTGAAAAGACTTTGGCGTTTTCGCTTTGACGGTCAACCACTCGTTAGCATCGACGCCGACCCGTTTGCGGCCGACCTTCTCAATCCATTCGATGGAGATCTGGTCCTCGTTGACCATGGGCCGTTTGGGTAGCCGGTCGCCGGCCCCGTGCTCATCCGCAATCCTGACAATGAACCGCGATCGCTTGGTAGTTGAAAGGCAGATTAGATTGCCGCAGCAGTACCAGTATGTACTCGGATAGCCTCGGCGGCGGATAAAGTAGCTGTACCCAGAAATATAGTCGTGATCAAAGTCGGTGGCGGCGGGAAGCAACTTTGCACCCAGGTCGGGATAGTTGCCCATAGAGTACAGAAACATCTTGCCCGAGACCGAATCAAAGGCTGGGTCAACGTCGTGTGCCGTGTGAGGACATATCGCCGTGCCCAAGAAGGCGACGTTCTCAGGACTCTCTTTGATCTGCAGGACCCAGAGCTTTGGGGCCAGTCGCTCGATGTCCACTGGTGTCAAGGTTGCGGTCGCAGAACCAACGCTCGGGACGGTCAGTGACTTGCCGATATTGTCTTGTAAGATGCGGAAGAGGGTGTCGGCAGTGTTTCGATCGGGGGAGAGGACTACCCAGACAAAATGAGGCATGTTGGTCCCCGAGTTGGCGGGCCTGGACGCGATATAGTGCATGTAAACCATCTCTGTTCTTCGTGGTTCGATAGACGCAGAACGGAACTCTGGCAGCGCCAGCGATACTCCTGATGTCGAGATACGCATGATCTATGTGAGCATCAGAGTGATGCAAGGTCTACACGCTGCTGGTACCATGGAACGCTGGAGGGGAAGATGAACTACGCTTGGGTTACCATGGAACCCTGTGGTTGCTACTGCCGAAGAGACGAACGCTTTATTTCTAAGACTGAACTAGGTATATTCTGATCGCGCACAGTTACATTCGTCTCTATAAGCTCTTTTCCCTTCCGTCTATCCTGTTGTTTGATTTGTCCATTTCGTGATTAGCCCTTCTGTCCTAGTTTTTGGCCGCTGGCATCGTACTGAGTTGCCGATTAGGTATTAACTGTCAATGATGAAACATCCCTGATCAATGCGGTCGCTAATAGCAGCAACTATAAAGCTTGCATGGGTCCCATAGTTCTGAGAAGCGGGTCATGTCCACAACAATCCCCAATGCCTTCTTGACGCTGCTGACAAAACTGTGGCGAAGATGACAACTGCCAGATATTTGTGGCTGCGATACAAGTCTATAAGATAGGACGAAAGAGTCTAGTGTCTAATAAACCCAGCGGATAACTCAAAGAGAAAGAGCGTCCACAACGCGCGGGCACCGCGCGGCAACGATGGTTAGCCGGGTGGAACAAGATCATGAACTTTCCTAGTAGATCATCCATGGCGTTCATGAGATTACTGATTGTCGTCCAGAGATAGAATGGTGCACCGGGTCGCGGAATTGAAAAGCCTGGCCATCTTAATCGCTTGATGGTACAAACTTCAAGTCTGAACAGCGTTGCGTGTGACGACAGACTAGATCTGATCTGACTGGAAGAACGTGAACGTCTGAGCCTTCTATTGTACTACAATAACCTGAGAGAGGACTATCGTAGCTGACTGGGCGATCGAGTCTTGATTTTGGGCTGCTCTGCCTTGGAGGGTCTGATTTCTGAGAACGCGAGGCGGGACGCGATTGTAGACTGGCGGAAGATGGAGGAAGGAGTAAAACTTATATACCCCAAAATCACTGCCCAGAAATGCAAATTCATTTATAAAATATAGATAGAAGGCCTTGTTATAGCGGCCAGCTGAGCCATGCGTTACCTAGAGAAAAGAAAACAGGGCTATCTCTAGGTAGGTTCCTTGTTGAGCATACTTCCAGGCCATTTCCGAGAGGAGAATATTCTGGGTAGATTCTGTCCTTACCTACGCTGATCATATAAGTGGAAGTCTCAGGACTGGAACTGGCTCAATATTTGTAGTTCGTCAGGTCTCAGACTAATCGACCTAGCCAGGAGACTGCCTGGGCCTCCATTCAGATATACCTTAGGGCAGACAAACGAACGGGGTCAATCCTCGCTGTTGTCCAGCGGCTGACCAAGAAGCGTGACTCCTCTCTGGACCCTCCTCCTCTTCTTTGAATGTTTTCTGAGGTCATCATCGACGAGAGCACGATGGAGTTGGGGATCAACCTGTGACATGGCGGGACCTTCGCCAGTATGCTCTGTGTTTTCTTCCTTGGAATGTTGCACTCCCCACACTCCGTGAGCGAATATGCCCTCTGATCGTGGGCCCCTGACTGGGTGTGGAATATCCCACCACTCGAACTCTGGTGGGCTCTGTGCATGCTGTATAACGGCAGTACCAGGTGCATTCCGCCGAAGGCGCTCCTGACGTTCAGTCATTCTCCTCGCCCGTTGACTAGGTTTATTCTCTCTAACGCTATCCCAGCGCGCTGAGCCGCTCGGTGGCTGTGTTGGCGGAGCAGCCGCTGCTGGCACGATAGCCAGTCTGCTGGATAGATCATGATTTGCTGGCGATGGGTAGGGCGGATGTCGGCGCAGTCTGTTTGCAAAGTGTTGACGGAAGAACGAGTATGGCCCTGTCGAATGCCCACCCGAGAGTTTCCCCGCGAGGTAGGCTGCTGTGATCACGGTGATGAGGGCGACAGCAGCCCAGAGAGGGTACCAGACTACGGACACAGAGAAGGTAGTCATCCCGAAGATACCCTATTTATATACGTATGAGCTGCAATGATCCAGCCAAGGTCGGACTGCTGATACTCACCGAGACAAAGGATAGAGGTAGGAATGCAAATGCCAGTATGTTGAGCCGAGCAACTGCTTGTCCTTGGGCGACGGTTTCGGTGTTGAAGACCTCCAAAAAACATAACATTATTGGCCTCATTCTACCGACCCAAGAAGTAAGTATAAGCCAAAAAAAAAAGACTTACTAATCCAAGCAAGCTGCTATACTGGCTTGAGATCACCGCCGACGTTTCCCAGTGATGATGCAAGTCATCCAGCAGGTCAGCCGCCCTCTCGGCTAGCGTCTCCCTGAAAGGAGATTCCGATGGCCATGGACCCATTGTACGTTGCGAAATGTAGTCCCGGATGCGCTCGAAGGAGGCAATGTGCAGTCTTAAATTCTCACGCAGGGTGATCACGCTCGAGGCGGCTTTGTGCAGCTTGCGCGTCAGGTGCAGCGTCGAAGGACGCAACGAGTCCTCGTATGCTTGAGCATCGCGACGGGCAACGTCGCGCCGGGCCACATCCCATACCCCGGGCCAGTCGCCACAGGCCTGAAAAAGATCCATGTAAATCCAGAGCGGACAGTGGAGGAGCCGTTTCATACGCCAGCTGTTATTGGGGCCCCTTAGGTACCTGTCTAGCCGTGGGAGCAGTGCCAGACTCGCCAGCCAGAGAATGATGACCGGATCATTGCCCTCCATGTTGCGGTCGAGTCGACAGGCCGAGATGATGAGTGCTGCTATGCCTTGGACCGTGATCGTCCCGTCTTCGAAATTCATAGTTGGGACATTCTGCTCTGTCGGGTCATGGCTTACTGCGAGGTGGTTTAAAAGGAAACTGAATTCTGTTTGAGTGGGATCTTTCTCAGCTGGTGCAGCAAGCTCGAAGACACCCGGCACATACCTTTTTTCTCTTCGTCGTAGGACGGCCTTACTGCCATACTTGGACCTTGCCCGTTTTCGAGATTGAGGTAATTGAAAAGATCTCGTGGGAAGCCATTGAACTCCGAATAAAGCGTATCAAGAAGCCACGATTCTGATGGACTGCCAACAAATATGCTGTGTGTTGCATTAATCACTACCCCTCCCATCAAACCCTAGTCAATAATGCAGGCTTACACGATCAGAACACGATTTTGGATTGAACACTTCCTCAAGCTTGCGCGCAGGTGTGGTCCAATAGTGGTAGCCTGTGAGTGTGAGAAGCGTTGCGCTACGAACAGGGGATCTTCCGCCGCTTGGTCGGGGCGCGTGTTCGTGTATACTGTGACAGCCCGAGGGGGATCTGGTTGTAGAGGTGACTTCGTCATGCTCTAATGCTCTACTGTAGGCTGGAGACCCGGGAAGATAACAGTGGTTTGGATTACTTCGTGGACTTTGTGGTAATTATATAGGGCCGGTGAGCACGATGTGCCCCCCCAAGCTGAGGTCCAGCCCAGTTCAGCCAGGCTAGAAAGCCTGTGAGGCTGCCCATTCTGCGTCGTGCGGACGCGTCGGACTACTATTTGCAGGGGTTGTTATTGGCAGAGTCAAGGGATGCAAACCCCAAATAGAGCGATCAAGTGGGGGTTAGGCGCCTAAAGGAGAAAAAGCCAGTACAATCGACCAGGCAGAAGCATCCTGCAGGAAGATACAGGATACCCCTGTATAGATGGCATTATACCAATAGAGTAGGACTTTAGATTCGGTCTAATTGATAATATACAATTCGAGCAGATCTATGAACAAGAGATCCGGAAGGCATGCTTAAGAGGAGTAAGTGCAAGCAATAGGGTTCTCGGTCTTCTCAACACGGGCAGCGATTCCGACGCAGTCCTTGTTGCCGCCCGGGTTGGCGACACCAGCAGAGGCCCAGATGCTGTAGGCACTATCAATGCTGTTGGGACAAGCAATGAGGCTGTTGCCGTCAAACACGAGGTGGTTGTTTTCGTCAATGGACCAGCCGGTCCGCTCGCTGTTGCGAGGGCCACTGGCATTGTCACCGGTGGTGTATCCGATCAAGCCCTGGCCTGTCGTTTGTTAGTATTGAACAGCAATACGGGATGGGACGGCGGTCATACCCATGCCGGAACGGTCGACATAAATTTCCTGGGTCTCCTCGGAACCGTAGAGATAGAGGGCTCCATCCTTGATGTAGAACGTCGCGAAACCGCTGTCAGTGCCCTCACAGGTGGCGTTCTGCTTGGGGAGGCCGGCGAAGATGCTGCCGAGAGCAGCGTTGAAGCCAGCGTACTGGACAGCATCACCAGAGCGGATGGCAACAAGGCCAAAGGTCTCGGGCGTGGAGGGAGCAGCGGTAGCAGCGACGGCCAGAGAGGCGAGAGCGGCGGTAGAAGTGAGCTTCATTTTGCTACACTCGAGGATGACAATGAATCGTTTGGATTGACTGAGATACGCTGTTGGATAGGCTGATGTGTGACAGATTGTTGATGATGATGATGGAATAAAGACGACGGCACTGGGCTGTATTTATAGGTTGCCTCTACCATGCTCAATACATCAAATGACCCTGAGGAGGCGTGATTGGCCTCCACCAAGGTCAGGATTGATCTGCACTTGATGACTGAAACCTCGGCTGTTGACCTCATTTCTCCACAGAATGTCTCGGATGCTCGCCGTATCTCCACAAGAAGAATGAATCCAGGACGATTGACGTCGGATGTCTAACTCCGTCCGGCTATTGACCCACTAGGTCTTTGAGCATGGAGAGAGAGGTGCCACATGAAGAAGGCCATTCTAAATATACTAGTTCCTGGTCCACCCTTTCCAACGACTTCCCCTGAGTGATGTAACCGGTCCGAGCCAGTATTAATGTCTTATTTTGCTGAGACATGCAGCACTTGGCAGGCAGCAACGCTCAGCCCCTGAGCAGTACTGTTGAGTGGCGTCTTTCAAACACTGCTGAGTGTTGTATCACTTTTCCGCTGTACAGGACGGCGTTGGGAGCGTCTTCGACCCTGCCGCATATGGATGTGCACGTACAAGTAGACCCTTAAAATGCAGCCAGGATGGCCGGCTCGATAAGCGCAAGCTTACAAAAAGTGCAAAACTTGGCGTTTCAGTCAGCGGCCTTGGTGGCGTTCGTCTGAAGGTTTGTGCGGATCTGATGCTGCGCCCCTAGTCCGAAGATATATTGGCTCCCAGGCTAGACCGGATGTCATCTGCTGTTCCATTGTGGCGTACCAGCACATCCATCTCTTTGATTCTTCTTAGTATCAACGGCTCGATGCTTATTTATCCAAAAGGCGTGTCCGCGTCGATTTGCCGACGGAAACAGGGTAATAAGCATATATAATTGTTCTAGAAATCTCATAAAATGCCATTTGGCAACAATATGACCAGTGCTGGAAAGATTCCCCATCCCAGAACGGGATCATCAATAGATAACGTGTAAAATAGGCAAGCCTATGACTTTCGGCCTGACTGATTATTGGATACTGATTGTGGTAGTACGAGGAGTATGCCTGCCAGAACGGTCTAGCCATTCAGACAGGTAGAACTTCGGCTGCCCTTGGAGCCCAGTCGATCATTCTCTCAATAAGTGGCTAGCTGAACTATTTCATGCCAACCTGATCACGAGATGCTTTGGATCTGCAGCATGCGATGGGCACCGTCCTTCAGAACCCGTAACCTGATCCCTGCGCCCCATTGTCCAGACCCCGACCCTGGGTCTGCAGTAGTTTACTCGTAGTTTCGCTAGGCCCGGACTCAGTCTGGGGCCAGAGTACATCGTATATGACAATAAGACACTTAACGGTCTTTGGTACCAAATACGTTTTTGAGTTGACGGCGACTTCAATAACTAGCACAGCGATTCAAGCTATTCCAGAAACGTAAATAGAATTATGTCTTTAGTATGGTTTATATCAATGCAGTGGAAGCTCTACAGTTCTGCCTTGCTAGAGTCTCAAATGTGCCCGTCGTACGTCCATGTCAAAGTAACCTAACAAGCCTCTGCAGTATGGTTTCCTTGCTAGAAGTCCTTCTCATTTGGTAAAGGTCCTCTACAATATCAATTGTAAGGTCTACACCAGTCCATCAGGGAAAGCAGCCTTTATTCGAAACAAAAGATGCTGAAATCCATAACCGAGAAACAAATGTCCTTGGATCCGAGTAGACATCAAACAGGCTTGTCTCTTCAAGGAGCCAGAGAAAAAATATAGATATATGAATTAGCCGAAGCCATAGCACTTCCGTCTAAGTGTTAGTACTAAATAGCGGTCAATATCTGTAATTCCCTTCCTTCACCCCTGAATATAGTGAACAGACAACATCCACACATCCGACACAGGCTTATGCTGTGCAAGAGACGGCGAGTTCATGAAAAGCGACCGAGATACAATGAGCTGTTTAGAAGTAAGTCTGATTCCCTACCAGTCGGCATGCAGTGACGGCATCACCTGAGACATGGGACCCAGTGACATTGCCAAATCCAGTGTAGGCCCAGAGGGCACTAGTATGCAACTCGTAATCCTCGTGGACAGATTCAATAGTCAGACTGGTGAACAACGTTCCAGGTCTGCTCGTACGTGCTGTTCGAGTTCGGTGAAGTCCAAGCCTAGCACAAGGGTTCAGATAACTTACCGCCTGTACGACGTTGATTCTGACCTGCAGCGGTGCAGTGCTCGTACCTATCATATATCACAATGGACTGGATCTTATTATGTGCGGTTTTCCCTTTGTTAAGATGCAATTGACGCCAGGTTCAGTCGAGGGGGGTCGGGCTAGCTCGAGGTTCCACCGGGGGTCAAACCACTTCTGAGGCCGCTTCTTGTCAAAAGCGGCCTTCTTGTTTACCAGAATAACAAGCCCATTGTTCTACCGGTCGGCATGGTCCGTTGCTCGGTGGAATCAGCGCCGAATACGAACAGATTGCCGATACCGGTATTTCGTGCGGGTGTCGAGAGATCCTAGGTGATGTCAGAGAACGTCGCTCCCATTGGTAGTAGTACGTGGTTGCTTGACAGCCTATTCGGAATGAAGGAGCAGATTATAATCTCGTCCATAGTGATGCTGAATCTGCCGCCCCGGCTGTTGACGGTCAAGTCCTGCATCGTCAACTAAGAGGATTGATTGTAGACCCGTTCGTTGGTGCTGTAGATGGCACCACGGTATACCGATTAGGCATAGGTATCATGACATGAGCTAGAATCGGTTCCTCGTAGTTGTCGTCGCCAGTGCATACGTCCAGCTGTGTGGGAGGCATTGGCAACAGCGCTGTTGGAAATGTTGAAATTGAAGGCGGCCGGGAACTGAAGAGCCTAGCGAGGCATCAGCTCTGATAAAGAAGCGAGTTTAGATTTTGTCACTCCTACCTTACGGGTTCCCAGACCGGTCTCCTGAGGATTGAAGCTGTAGAGAAGCCTCGGTAGACTAGCGCACGCGGCCAGAAGACAAACGGCATGGCGAACTCGGAAGGAATTAATATCGTTAATCATGACATTCTGGGGTTCTGTTAGATTCAAATTCCTTTTATACAACATTTATGTATTTCATTTTATCTGTCTATTCAAGTTATCAAGCCATCGCTTAGCCTACTTAGTCATCGGTCGAGCATCTCTACAAGCAGGCAACTACCTCTCTTCCCTTCTTGTCTTCAACCCAGCACTGCATCTAATGAAGATGACTCCGGCTGTGCGGCGATGGCGACGCAAGTTCAAAGCATGCGACCCATGCTTTCGTAAAAAGGCAGGTGTTGTGTACCATAAGAGCCCCTGCGAGACGGCTTGACGATCCCCTAGATCAAATGCGATTTGGCAGTGCCCAAGTGCAACTGGTGCTATCACCATGACCTATCATGCACCTTCACTTGTGATAATATGGCACGTGCTCCAGGGTATGTCGTCTATAGGGTTTCTTTATATAGTGACTTTGCTGATCCTGTGCTTGTGCCTCGAGTCACAGAGACCAGTCTTAAACCGCGCAGAGTCGGGACTTGGACGCCACCCAGACTGGTGATCAGCAGCAAGGTGTCATTGAAGGCCCACGAATTGGTCTCCTTCTGGGCAACATCTACGCGTTCAACGGCTTGCCATTCTTCTCGCCCAGCGGTCGGCAGTGGATTCGGGCCCAGACAGGGCAAGACGTCAACCTCCTGCAGTATACTCTTCCAAGACGTTTACGGACTCTGCATCCCAATGCGGCTTTGACAAGGATAGAGCTACCCGATATGCAGGTGCTCTATCGGTATGTCAATTTATATACTACGTCTGCCTTTTCCGACATCTTCCCCTTTATCGACCCCTCGCTCTTCGAACGGACCATTGAAACGGCCTACCGGGGACGAGATCCCGCATCCGGCGACATGGCCTCGGGCCAGGCTTGTATCTTTGCTTTCATGTCTGCTGCATCTCTTCTGTTGGACGAACTAACTGACCGTGGAGTTCTCCAAAATTGACGTGTATGCTGCTCAGGCATACCAACTACTGCCAGGATTGTTTGGTGATCCAGCCGGTGTGGACGGTCTGCATGCTGTATTGATGCTAGTATGAACCTAGTCTGAAATTTAGTGGGATGAGCGCAGCTGATCTCCTCAACAGCGCGTCTACAACCAAGCCATTGCGGGCGATGTCCCTGGCATGGAGCTGCTGCTAGCATCGGCAACCCGCTTCGCGTATCACCTGCGAGGGAATGTCCATCCAGACAAAGCGGGTGTTAGACCTTCACGTCTCAGTGCTCATATTCGGAACTTGTTCTGGCTCTATTATGTCTTCAACCAGGAAACAACCATGCGGACCGCTCTACCACCGGCCATTGACTACTCGAACTGCGATCTCACTTTGCCGTCATTTAGAATGTCCACCTGCGTTCTTACAATTCATACGGGTGACCATCATACAGTCCCAGATCTACCGCCGGCTGTACTCGGCCTCGGCTATGGGCCAGACCAACGCGGAGCTCCTCTGTACTATTCGGAACTTGACAGGAACCTAAAGGATTGGAAGGAGTCGGTCCCTTCAGACTCTCGACCTACTCTTATGAGACGGCCCGCCGATGCAGGGAGCATGGCATCGTCGGTTCTCCAGCTGCAATATCACTACTGCGTGGCCGCCATTCACCAAGCGAGCGGCCGCTGCAAATCCTGGACTGACAATCAGGACACCCAGGCACAAGGATCCAGCCTTGCGATTAGTGTGGCTGCAAGTCAGTCACTGCTATGCAAGTTCTCTGAGCTTGAACTGTATTTTCACCATTATAATCTATTGTGAGTCAACGAGACCTTCTGTATATGAGACGTAGCTAGCTGGCCCTAACTGACCGTCTTCTAGGTTCCATCTTCCATACCTGACGGCTGCCATGATCCACCTCTTCTGCAACATCCTCCTGTACTCACGTGAAGAGAGCAGCCAGAGCAACTTGGAGCTTATAGTCGGAGTGCCGATCCGTATGGGGTTGCAACTACGGTCTGATGCGCCTGCCGCGTTCCGTATGCAGGTCAAGTACGTGCAGGACCTGTGCGGTGAAATAGAACGTCTTGCACACATTGCTATTTCCTCGTCGAAACAATAAGTTGCTCATATCCACCAGCATCCTTCGGCACTCTCCTGTTCCACTGCATCTATCCGATCCATGGATAGATACTGAATCAGTTGCAGATCCCCCTGCCAAGCATTCTGTGGCGATCCGGTCTGTTACTTCCGTTGAGTCAGCGGTCTTACTGACTAACACGTTACCAGCATTCATATGCGCGATATGAACATAACCATATAACTTATTTCAAATAGATTCATGACCCAGTGGGATCGGCTGTCAGATATGTGCCGTCCAAGCCTGGTTCAAGCCTGGTTCAAGCCTGGTTCAAGCCTGGTTCAAGCCTTTTTTGGGAATTGATATAAATGGACTTTTCATTAGGATCTGGACTGTATTGTTGTCTTTAAATCCAGCTGACTACCCAGCATGTCAGCTCCATCCGCTATACAAGAAGCTACACAAGAAGCTAACAAGAAGACATTGTCTTTCCCGACCCCAGATGGCGGCCATTTTTGGAAATTTCCCTTCGTGGCCAAACATCAAACCGGGGTTCTTCGTCGCCGTCAGCATCAGTTTGCTGATAATCCAGGTCCTCTTTCTCGCCAACCTCTCCTACCTCAACGGATCCCAGTTCAAAGAATTTGAGCACACCCACAACCTCAATATCCCAGATGCTGACTACGACGGCGGTATTGTTGGCCAGTCTGTTCTTGATGTACTATCTACTTGAAGGCAACACCTTTCCTACGGTTAAGCACTTACCTACCGAGAACTTTCCTGCCCCGAGCGATGTACGGAGTGCTGTCTGCTCTGGTGACTACTGGGGCGCCATTCATCAGTCTAGCGGCAGCCCTGGTAAATGGAAGCAACGCCGTGACTCCGACTACGCTTGCCTATGTCTGGAACGGGGCCAAGGAGATCAATATCAAGCCGAGCAATCAAGGGACCTGAGTTCTCTACAACAGCGTGTCGATGATCATGCCCATAATTATGCAGTTCTTCTTCATGATGGCGCTTAACGGCGTCTCAGCGCAGTATAGACTCTTTTCAACATTAAGCTGGTCGACGAAGGGGTTGATCCGGATGTGCGTCTCGGTATTCTACACCCTCGTCAGCTGCCTCTGTATGATTGGGTATACCTGGGCTTTCAAGGAGGATTGGGCCGTGAACAGCGCTTAGTTTGTGCTAAGCTGGATGACTATCTGGCTGTACATGCACATCAACTTCCTACTGTTCGATATCATGACTACGTTCATTCCTATGCAGTTTATGCCCTTTTGCATTCTCACCTGGATGATCACACACGTAGCTAGCACCATCGCTCCGTTTGAGTTGAGTCCAGGAGTCTACCCAGGGGTCTACCGTTGGGCCTATGCGCTTCCCGCGCGTAAGGCGTATTCGATTCTCAGCCAATTCTGGAGCGACGGGTGCAACAACCAACCATACTACCAATACTCTTCTCTTGGTGGGTCATCGGAGCCCTTGTTGTTGTCTATTCCTTACACTACCGATGCAGGCAAGCGCGCATCATCGCAAGACCCAAATCTCGGACAATGCGATCAACGAGAACCAGGAAGACCGGCCAAAAACACCGGGCAGGTACTCCAGATCGCATTCTGTCCCGCGACAGGCGTTCCCCGATGGAGTCAATCCAGCTTGAGCAGCGTGTGTATGGGCCCAAATATTCTACTATGTTAGGACCTTTGATAATCGGTAATTTTCTTGTTTGTGATAGAAGTGTTTTTCGCTTATACTACTTGAGGCGGACTTTGACTGGTGAATATATATAGTGGGACATGAACTAATGGACGATGCTGCTCATTTCTATCACATTAAGAACGAGCCTCATAACACTTCAAAAACCCGCCAATACAGTAGCGTTAATTAATCATATGTTGAGTCGTCTGAATCTGAGATACAGCAAGTAGAAAGGAGTGAAAGTTTCAAAGTTGGAAATAGCTGGGATATAGTCGAACCGCAAGTAGTAAACTAAGTTCTGGCTAGCCTTACCAATAAATCATGGAAGAATAACAACTTTCTCCCCAGAAACTCCAGCCCTGTTCTTGTCGAGCGCCTCGTCGATCTTGCCCAACCCGCCCTCGACTATAACGGGCCGGTTGGGAGTGAACTTGCCGGTCGCCAGCCAACCATCTTCCCCCCCAAGGCTTTTCATTAACGGCACACTCAGGTATCGCAGGTCGGGGCTGCTCCCCAGACCCAGCACCTGACGAACATCGATCTTGAGTGACTTGGAAGCACCAAGTTCCTTAGCCTCTGAGTTGACGGCCTGGACTACGACCACCTGGCTCTCGATGCCTGCTGAGTTGAGGATCTCGACGCCGAGTTTCTGAGTATCAGCATTTGAGATGGCGTCAAAGACAAAGTCCAAGGGAAGACCGTTGAGGGCAGCCACAAAGTCTTGCGGGCCTGCTTGCTTCCGGTCAAGCACCACATGGGCTCCAAGCTCCTTCAGGTGCGCTTCGTGGGTGAGACTCGAGTTGGTCACGATCCGGTCGTAACCAGAGAGTCTCGCAAGCTGAATAACATACTGGCCAACTGAGGAACTGCCACCAAGGACGACAAGAGCATTTCCACTGCCGGCGCGGTCGCCGCCCTGCTCCCAAGGGGGCGGGGCGAGGCCCCGGCCCGTCTTGTCGTAGAGGCCGGTGATACCGGCAATGGTGGCAAGACTGATGCCCGCCGCCTGCTGGTCGCTGATAGCTTTCGGCGTCTTGCCGACCAGCTCAGCTGGCATTTTGCAGTACTGCTGGAAAGTACTCGCGTCGTAGTTGCGAATGATGCCCTGGAAGAAAACGCGGTCGCCAACAGCCAGGTTCTGGACGCTGTCGCCGACAGCGACTACCTCCCCGGCAGCATCGCTACCGAGCACTGCCGGATAGGAGGTCAGAAAGACAGAATAGTCGCGGATCTTCCAGTCGACGGGGTTGATGGCTGTCGCGGTGACCTTAATGGCGACCTCGTCGCTGCCGAGGGGCCCGAGGGAGCGCTCGGCAATGGTGTGTTCAGGGCTCTTCTCGTGCAGGAGAGCAGCTCGAAATGATGAAGGAACAGACATGTTCACGGGCTGATGGATCGACAGCAATCCAAGTAGTTATTGTTGGATAGAAATAGAAGAATAATGGAAATGGCCCATGGAAGCCCGCAGATACTCGTAGTGACTGTCTGGTCGCGAGCGGGGCTCGCTTGTGTTATTTAAAAGCAGATGACATCATCTTTATGCATGGAACTATGTATTACATGCATTATTTAAACGTAGAGGTAGCTGAGGTTTATATATGAATTTACTGAAAGACGAGTCCCGTAGATCCTCCTTGATCAGATCAGCCGCCTTCTCTGCTAGAGCAAAGACAATTGCCTGGATATTGCCCCGCGGGATCAGGGGCATGATGCCTGCATCAACAACACGCAAGTTCTTCGTGCCATACACTCTCAAACGCTCGTCCACCACCCCACCGCTCTCTCGCGGTGCCATGGCCGTGGTGCCTGTGACGTGGTAGTGGGCCACAATACGGTCCCGAGTTAGCTCTCGTGCAGTGTCCAGGTCATCGACGCGTTTGCTGCTGTGCAGACGACGACCGTGTTTCTTGATCAGAGAAGCCATTGGTTCGGTCGAGGCCAGGGTCTCGAGCCACTGAGTGTGCCTCGCATGGATCTCAAGATCAAGAGGATGCGAGAAGAACTTGGGGTCAAAGACGGGCGGCGCATAGGGGTCGCTGGAGGCCAGGTGGACGTGGCCGCGCGAGAAGGGACGGTTCAGAACGGAGACAATACTAACGAAGCACTCTGGCTCAGACATGCCGAAGATCCCTTTAGGGCTCGGACCCTTTTCTGGCGTGATCTGGAAGGGGGCGAGGGTATATTGGCCGCTGGGCTCCGTCTCATCCTCCAACATCTGGCGCAGGATGTGGTACTGAGCCTCACAGCCGGGACGCCGAGGGTACTGGTCGTCGTCGAGGTATTGCTTGAGGAGCGCCTTCAGCTCTCCATCCTGCAGCGAGGGAAGCGTCATGTAGGCAGACGCCAACGGGCAGAGTCCGAGAGGACCGGCACCCGAATGCTGCTGCCAGGCCTCCATGGCCATCTGAGCCACGGCCGGGTCCCGGAGGGCTTCGCCTGATTGCCGGCCGTCTGCGATCTCCCAGCTGAAAGGCACGAATCCATGCTCTTGCAGGTTCTCGCCGACGTTCGCGTTGTCTACCAGAACCTCAATGCCGTGCTTTTCCAAGAGTTTGGCGCCGCCAATACCAGACAGCTCCAGCAGCTGGGGGCTTTGACGGCCCCGGCCGAAAGGACGACCTCCACAGCGGCGGCGACCGTCCGCTGCACTCCATCCTTGGGAGTGAACTGCACGCCAGTTGCAACGAGCGAGCCGTCCGCCTCTATCTTCAGTACGATCCGCGCGACAGTGGCATCGGCGAGGACCCGCAGATTGGGCCGCTTAGCAACCTCCTTATTGTAGTATGCCACGCCAGCGTGGCTTCGGCTTTTGTCCTTTGGGTTGATGGTCGCCGGGTTGCAGAAAGCTCCCTTGGACACCCCTGAAATGGGATCACCAGTCAGTCGGTGGTTAAGATTCTCGAACACCTTGGGCCAGGCGGCGCTGAACGCGGGATAAGGCCCGTCTCCAAATGAGATATGCACAGGGCCGTTGCCGCCTTGCAGCGTCTCATCGATATATCCCAGCGAGAGTTCGTCACGGATGGACGGGCTTGGGGACGTGAACGTTTCGGATTTGCGCAGGTACTCGGATAGTGAGGCCCAGTTCCAACCCGGATTGCCCAGTTCTTCCCACGAGTCGACGCCCTTCTTGCTGGGGTAGATCACCATGCCGAGGTTGATGGCCGAAGAGCCGCCCAGTGTGCGGCCGCGGGGCTCGGCGATTTGGCGGCCATTCAATCCGTCCTGCAAGAGAAGGAGAATAGCATTCAGCATTTGCTTGACCCGTCAATGTGCCAGGCATTTGACAGGAGGCAACTGACCTGTGGTGGACTGGTGATGCACCAGTCGAAATCCGGGTCGAAGTAGGTGCTGGCAGCGAGACCAGGGATTGAAATACGAGGATCTCTGACGCTGTTGCTGCCCGCCTCAATGACGAGGACTCTGACCTTAGAGTCCTCAAAGAGACGGTTGGCAACGACAAGGCCAGCAGTGCCTCCTCCTCCGACCACAAAGTCGAATATCTGCGACTCCAGCCCGTCTACGGCCGATGTGTCTGCAGGATAAGCCATCCTCGAGAGTGGGCATCAAGCGCGAGTGTAAGGAAGGAGGGAAAAGCCTTGGACCAATTTTAAGGTGGTCTGGAAGTGGCCTATTTGAGTAACAAAAGCGAGGCGATGGGGAGGGGGTTATGCGGTGATTAACGCTGTTCATGGAATAATCCTTTTGCCCCCTGTTACCAGGCCACGATCATTGTTCCACCCTCAGGGAGAAATGGGAGACGTCCCTGGACCTGTCTGCTATTTTTCTAGGCTTCTTGCTGGCTAGTGTGCTGTCCAGTAACCAGCAGAGTGGAGTGGGTAGTGGGGGGGCATTTCCTGTCTGGTCCCGGCCGGTAGGATAACATAGAACGGCTATATTTTGACTTTCTACGATCATTCTGCGTTTACTTAGCGCATTGTTGACTTAGTATCTAGAGGGTCAGGCCCGGGATCCGGTGATCACGGTGACCGTGTTTGGGGCCGTGGCGACTCTGACTACAGTCATGAGGTTCGCCTCGTTACGAATGCGGAGAGTCAAGTCCGTGGCTGCTGACTTTATGATCGTTGGCGCTCTGGAAAGACGACCCGTCAGAGCGGGAGTGCTCTTGACTAACGAGGGCAGGTTATCTGCTGTATCTTCATGGCGATCCAGTACATATGTGACTGTCGTGATGTCCCGTTCGATAACCGTCCACTGACGAGACACAGTATCTATTGTCGGTGGCTGTGGTAGGAAGGTTGCCACGGTCGACCTGTCCTCGGTTGTGGTCACGCTCAAGGTAGGCTCTATCCTAAGTGCTATGCGAGTGCAAGCGCTGACAAGTTTCAGACCATCCTTCCCCTAGAAGTCCTGTACGGGATTGTCATGTCACTAGTCAAGAGCTCAATCACCATGTTCTACTACAATATCTTCAGCACGAAAAAGTCCTTCATAATCAGCGTCATTGTGGTTATGATCATCGTCTGGCTGTGGGCTATTAGCGTCGTCCTTGAAACGCTCCTTCTCTGTCGACCGCTGGCGTACAATTGGGACACCTCGACCGACGGAGAATGCGGCGAACGGAATGCAACCTTCGTCGTGGCCGGAACGCTGAACCTGGTGACCAATTTAATGGTGATGGTGCTTCCCCTCCCGCACATCTGGAAGCTAAAGCTCAATCTGGCCAAGAAGCTGGCTCTGACAGCTGTCTTTTGCATGGGGCTGCTGTAAGTCTGCCGATGTTGTATTGGAATTTCTTGATTTGAACTGACATGATCAGCGTGTCCGTCATCAGTATTGTGCGCCTGATGGCATTGATGGCTATCGACTTCAACGACATCACTTATACGCTGCCAATGGGCGTGCTCTGGACAGTGCTGGAGCCCCAGCTTGCCATCGTCTGTGCCAACATGCCAGTTCTCAAGCCGATCCTGTCCCGGATGTTCCCTAGGTTGTTCGGCTCCACAAACCAAAAGAGCTATGGAGTGTCGGATCCCCAGGCGTTCGAGCGGCTGGATGAACGAGGCTATTCACTTGGTAAAGTGAGCCGCAATCCATTAGATACACACGTTTCGGGCGGAGGTAGGTTGAAGGAGAGGTATACCACGACTACTGCGGAGCATAGACGAAGAGTCGCGGAATTCAGACCAGCAACGTCTGAGGGACCATGCGCAGCAACCGTCCGCCATCAATGTCGTTCAAAATTTTGATGTTCACTACACTACCAATTAGATCTGCCTGGGGTTGCTATAGTGATATTATATCATTCAGTAGAAAGACAGCCGGCAATGCCATTTTCGAACACTTTTACGTACTTGCCGAGTCACCTCAACAATGAACAGAGAGCTGTTGGATGCGCTTGGGATGATAAGCTTACTGAGTATGCGGTTCAGCTTTTCAGTCCTGTTGTATCCCACCGTCAAGCAGAGGCACCAGAGCCCCGACGGGTTATTTTCGGCCGCCAGCAACGATGACGTAGCAGGTTTGCCCTTTGGTGAGTAACCACGTTTCTTTCTGAGAGATGAAGAGGATAAAGCGATATCAGTGTCATGAGTCATGTAAAACATCAACAATGTCTTATGTAGGAGGCAGTTAATGCTGTCTTCTGACCTTATGCTGTCAAGGACGTCAGCCCTGGCATTGATAACCGTGGCTGTTGCCTCCCTTCTCGTCATACTACGTTATACGATCTCTAATGAGTGGTAACTCAATATTTACCCTTCTAACATGCCCTTGGCATGTTTAAATGAAGCGAACGGATTGAAATGCAAACTCTTATGTTTACATGTACTTGGGCGTAATCTATATTCTCTACAGGATATTGTCTGGTATACTTACGAAAACAGAGAAACCTGACAAAGGGAGGAAATTACATCTGAAAATGAACACCAGGTTATAGATAGTAAGAGCCCAAATTAGATAATAGAAGACTTATATTGTAATCAGGCAAAGTAGGGCGCTGACGGGTTAAAAACAGTCGATAGTGATCGACACCGTTACCCAGAACAGCGGATAGAAAATGCTTGATAGGAAATAGTATACCCTGCGAAGTAAACTCTACTCCTTTACCCAAGAAAGGCTAACCGTTTGCTGCACTTAGGTGCTGCAAGATGCAACACTGGGGACGTTCTCACAGCTGCCGTAATCCTCACCACCGGTAACCTCGACGTCGGACCAGGTCCAGTTGGAGCAGGCGTCGTCACCGCAGACGATGACAATGTTGTATCCATCTGAGTCAACGGCGCCGGAGCCGGAGATGTTCTCAATGGTGAGGTCGGTAATGGGGATGCCCGAGGTCACCTCGCCGTCGAGATCACCGCCGTCATAGTTTTGTTCAATGAGGATACCATAACTGGACGAGGTTAGAGCTGGATTCAGAACTGGGCTGGAAGGGGAGCCTACTCGGATATGGACTCGAGGCTGATACCAGAGTAGGTGACGCCCTTGATCTCACCGGTCTCGCCGGACTTGGCCTTGATGCGAATGCCTATACTTGCGAGTCAGTAGAGAACAGCGGCACGGCGTCTGCATGGATACGCACCGTTGACAGAGTTGGAGACGGTTGAGTCCTTAAAGGTGACGGTGTCGACCGTGTTGTCGTCGCGTCCACCGACGCTGCCGATCGACAGACCGTGTCCACCAGAGCAGGTACCGCCGCTGAAGGTGATGGAAGTGCCGGAATTAACAGCAACACAGTCGTCCTGGTTGTAGACCTTGGCGCCGGTAATGACCACGTTGGAGCTCTCGCCGATATCGAAGCCGTCTGTGTTGTGACCACCCGCATCGTCACCGGCGGAGTTGTCAATTGTCATGTCGGTGATGGTCAGCCCATCGCAACCGTTGATGCTGACGGCCTGGACGGGGGTGTTCTCAATGTAGAGGTTCTGGATGGTCGAGTCGGTCAGATCGTGGGCGTAGAAAAACTTGGGCTTGGTAACGCCGCCGTTGGAGCCCTCACCATCCCACCAGCGGGATCCGTCGGGGTTCAGCTTGGCTCCATCGGCGCCCTTGATAGTGATGCCGTTGCCCTTGATCTGGAGCAGCGGTCCATCCCACTCCTCGTACTCCCAGGAGGTGGTGCCCTCGAAGATGACCTGGACTGGAGTTAGCCCTATCCAAACAGCTGACTGGAGGAACATCAACCTACAGTGGTATCGTCCTCGAGGTCGCTCAGGTCGAGGGTAGTGCCCGATGGAACGGTGATGTCGGACAGAGTGATAGTCGCGCAGTCGGTCTGCGACCTGCTAGCAGAAGCAGCACCGTCCGAGCCTGAGAAGGTGCAAGAGTCCCGCTTGGCCAGAGTTGGAGACGCGGTGGTCATTGGATAGGCCACAGGGGTGGCCATCACCTCAGTCGCGAAAGCGAAGAGGGCAAGAGGTCCAAGAGCGTAGAACATTTCGACCAGCGAAAGATGATGAATAATGAATGACAGAGAAGATTAGGAAGATTAGGAAGGAGAGAAAGAGAGTGTGTTGGGGATGGAAAGCCCATCGTTGGTCGCAGACAGGCACTTTATATAGGTTTGCCGCAGTGGACATGGCCTTTCTGGCCTAGCCTGGCCAGGCCATCATCACCCCCCACCGTTTAGTGACCAATCTATTTTGTCCTCCAATTGCAGGTTTGGTGCTGTGCATTTACTTTGTAACGTGTGAACCTAGTCTGAGTCAGGAGTCAGCCCTGCCAGTGCCCAGAAAGCTTCGTATTTCTTGTTTCTAGCCTTCTGGGCCCAAGCGTGAACAGGGTGGATCATCTCCTGTTTCATCGAGATGGAGGACATGTATCGTAGCTCTGCAATATTGTATTTCCGAGGGGTGTTGACGAATATCGTATGGAGCTCGGATTCTCTGACTCGGATCGGTGTTTCGTCTAGACAGCTATTCGGTGATAGTATGGCATCCACCTGATGACTTCCTCCGGGCCAACCGACCAGCTTGAAGGCACAGATTGAACTCCGTCCGATTGAACTCCGTCCGGTTCAGGAGAGCACTTGGGCCCGTGATAAGCTCAGTCCATCCCATCGACATTAACTCTAGATACCTTGCAGAACCACAGCAGTAGAATGTAGCTAAAGCATCGTGGTTCAATCACACTATTTTGCATCTTCATTGCCATTTTCTGGTTTTTAGATAGAGTCGACTTGGAGAAAAGGCCAATAGCGAAGCCATTCTGAGCTGTCTCATGAACCCGTTGGTGGAAAAAAAAACCCCAGTGAGAAGGGAGACAAGCTTGAGATCTGTCGATCTTGCCCTTTTGAAGGTGGTCGACCTGCGATTATGCTGGTGGAATTGGTCGCTAACTCCTTCAATCAAACGAGTGGCCCACTGCACTTGTAGGCAAAGTCCCTGTGGAGTACAAAAGTGCACTCAAATTAATTACCATCATCTAGCGCCCAAGTGGGCAATAACTCAAGATTTCTTGCAGAACAAGACTGCATTGGAGTAACGCGTTAAAGCTCCAGCGAGACCAATATCTTGGTGGCTTGCAGACCGTGCTGTTTGCGCGCCAGGCTTTGTGGGCGTGACGAGCATAGGGCTTTGAGATCACTTGCCGAGCCAGTTTGACCTATCTTATTTGACAGGTTTCTGCAGTACTTGGTGTCACGGCACTGTAAAAAAGGCTTTTCTCATTTAGTCACGTTGTCGACAATAGCTCTGATCCATGTTGCTAGCTGTATGCTGTGGCCTCTGCTCAACATTCCTTTCTGGTCCTGAAACCGTGCTAGAACCGTGCTAGTTAGGTTGATTGCTGCTTCTCCACGGCATATAATGCGAAAAGTCAAGAACAAGGCGTAGGCTGCGGCCACTCATGGCCAGGGAACTGAATGTTTTGGTTAAACCGAACCGCCACCTACGAGGGGACCCTTGCTCGGTAGCTAGATTCGCCTTGCCCGGCAGCATCTTTCATAGTAAAGTAGTCTTAAGCCTATGCAAAGTCATCGGGTGTGTCCAACCTAGGTGTTCAAGTAGAATTACCTGAGGCGATTCCCGATTTGGCCGAATTGTCAATAGTTGATCCAGCTACTCTCTAGTAACAGAACAGGCCTTCTTGGACAACGCACTAATTCCGAATGTTATTCCGATTCTTGATTGTGCTTCTACAAACACCTTCAACAAAATGTGGTTTCTCCCCTCCCCTCCCGAGCGCAGCTCCCATGGTGGGGGAGGCAAGGATATAAACAAACAGTGTAAGAATTCCATTGCCTGGAAGAGTCTGTTCAGACAGCGGGTTGAATGCTAGAGTGCATGCTGTTCCGACGTGGGCATGGCCTCGTTTGATTGAAATATGTGACCTCCAGATATTTTCTGGTAGCCAGAGCTTTTTACAGACCATATACTCCTATCTCTATTCTTTGCAGCATCATTACTTGTATCTGGTATAAACGGTGGATCCACAGAAGACAATGACTTTACTAACCCGCGATTTAGTCAACGCATTAGTAGCTACCCCATCTCGTCGCTCAGCGTCCTCAGATATGTATATCGAGACATCCGCTATGTAAATCCAAGCGATGACCAGGATCAGACTCCACAGTACCAACAAACTTCCCATTTAGCCCATTTATAGCTGTATTCATTTTTCTTCGCTTCCACAGAACTGGACTCTCAGTTGGTGAACACTAGCCTACACAAGACAATCTAACAACGGTAAAGATAACAGCTCTCAAGGGTCATGAAGTCAGCACACCAGGGAATATTGCGGAGTCTGCACCATTGCTGCACTTAGTCGGTTCGCATCACAGTCGAAGCTAGGCGATTTGCCGTGGGATTTGTCCTATTTGCCACATCGAAAGAACGCGATGGACAAGTCACATAACTATATGGCGCTGTTCCCCCCTGAAAACAAGTCGGCAATTGTGGAGGCTAGAGAGTTCCCAAGGGGAGTCCCAGGAACCTCGCTCGGGATAACCGACCCAGATCCAGGATCGGGGGTGGCTACATTCATCCTATGAGTTACTGTAGGATCCACAGGACACGGATCAAAAAGCAAAGATCGCTCCAGAACTAGCATGCCAACCTGTCAAGGGAATAGGAAGAGCACCAGGCCATATATTGACACTCCGTGCAAGAGGATCTACCTTTGGTATTACTCCAATTTAAGACGTATCGTGCTGTAAATGACTACGGAGTGTAGATGTATATTTCCAATTCACGTTTGACTCGACCGGGTCAATAGACATCATGCAGCAGAATTTACAGATCATTCAGCTTTCAATTCGTCCCTAATGCTCAATAATCACCAGAGTATCATTCTCTGTCCCAGAAAGGCTAGGGCCCTCGTCAATCATTTCCAACCTGACTCTGGACTCCACCTACCTCGGGCCATCTACCTCTACAGCGGTGGAACTAACGCACGCGTCACCCACTATTAATCTCTGTCTCTTGTAACTGAGCTTATTGAGAGTTTGCCAGGTCTTTGTCAATGTGCCCTTTTACTCTGCACCAGAACTCGACCTCGAGAGCATTACACTGAACTGGTAGGGGTACGATCGTTTCAGAGCTGGTATACCCAACTGCTGCAACTTATGTCCGTTACTTGGAGCCGTTCATCGCTGAGCGCCAAAAGCCGTCGACGTGGCGATGGTGGTGTGGTGCCAGCTGACAACAGTCTGGAGCCGCAAAATCTGTTGGTACACGGCTTTGTTCTCATTCATATGGTCAAAATGACATCTGTTCCTCGGGCAGGAAGGAAAGGTCTCTATGAAACACTAAAGTGAAGGACTCGTAAGAAACGAGAATAACAGCCTTGATTGGGTATTCATGTGCCATGCCATACGCAGGACAATCCTTCCTGGCTGCCTATAGCCCATGCCAATACCCCATCGTACAACTCATTCTTACTCCAACATATTAAAAGGCCGCCGAGTATGGTATGTCGGTAGAAGGTCTGTATAGCCGTTTCGCGCACCATAGAGACCGCCACTGCTTCCCGAAGCTGTCCTCCCAAGGGCTGAGAGGAATGATAGTACGCGTGCTGACACTCAGTGACTAAGTGCTTCGACGGTGGTACGATCGATAGCTAATACCTCATGCAAGATGGTTTAACAGGAGACATTAGTCCCTGCTCAAAGGCGGTCATCAAGGAGATTATAATTCTGACCGTTTGCGCAGTGTTCAAGCTTAATAAATCTGTGCGAACAAATTGTCTATCTCTTCCAGGCTTTGAAAAGAGCGGAAAATAAGAAGGACAGGAAGATAACTGTTATTGGTCGACACCTGGTATACTCGAAATCCGATGAAGATAAATCGTTCTGACGCATGTGCAAGGGCAGGGATATCTGATTTTACCGCTGAACAAGAAACCCTGGCCTCAGGAGGAAGCCCTAATATCCGTTTATCATTGACGACAATCCAGTTCCTCTCATCCACAGATATCTCCGGACTCGCTTTGGACAAAGGGGAGATATACTCACCACGCCTGGCGTGAATGTTGAGCGGCCCTCGGTTGGTGTCAATGTATGAACAATCCTGAGAAAAGTGTAGTTCAGTCACAATTCCCCAGTGCTCAGGGTCTGCTGCAGGCTACCTGTTGCCGTGTCCCAGAGCCGCACTGTCTCGTCGTACCAGCTGGTCGTATTTGACTATCAATCCCCTGAGCCAGCGTCGACCTTACGGCTGCTGGTTATCAACGCTCCACTGTCGGCCCGAACCGGGCAAGACTCGTTGCCTTGTCCAGGGTCCCTGATTAATTGATGTCCCACGGCAGACCATTACAATAAAACTACAACAAGTAAAATACTGTGAGTACTTGTATATTACTGCCAGGAATCTAGATATATAATGGATATTTGTGCAGAGAAGCCTGCTTAGTTTGGGTTCTCATTACTCTGGGAGCGAATGCAGATGGGGTGAGCTATCGTGCGAGTATATAATATAACAAAACCCACAGGGCTGTTCACGATACTATATAGTCATAGTTTTTGAATATCGGCAATAGTATCGTCAAATTCAAAGCTTGACTATCTTGATCGTCAAATAATATCGTCGAGATCCTCAGGTGCCGATACTATATTGTTAAATATCATTGCCGATACTATTATCGTTAAATATCACATGATTTTACCTACTTATGATAATCTTTGCCTGATAGATATGAAGTTTTACAGGGTTATCCTGACTTATATTCTTAATAAGCTTAGGGATATTATTCTGCTTCCCTTGAAAAATTTTCCTGCTCGACAGCTAAATATTTTAATATTCAAGACCACTGATTCTAAGGATTAAGTTGCAAATTTTGCAACTATGGCCTTAAGTGAAAATGAACGAATGACTACTCGTCAACGACGACCTAATTACCTTCTTCTTAATAATGGGTATGATGATGAGAGTCTGCCTGAAGATCAGATATCTGAATCCTTTCAAGCAGAACTTGATACATTTACCAATATTACCACTTCCTCTGATATTATGCCTTCGGAGTCAATATCACAGACCATAGCCAGCGCAATGCCCACTGAAACCCGCTTTCATTACTCTCAAAAACGACCACGGTCAGCACCAGTTACTGGCTGGGTTTGGGATCACTTCCAGATTACTAAAGTGAATCGGGAATGGACAGTATGGAAAACTAGGAAAAGGATGTTATCAGACAGAGATATCTGATGTGCTTATTTTGACGATAAAACTGGAACTTAATATCTTTGGAGTTACTAAGATTGATTAAGAAAGACCTCTACCACCAATATGCAACAACATCTGGAGAAACATTCAATCTTTGCACCTTATTCCCAAGCCAAAGCCTCTGTTAGATCAGGGCAGCCTAGTATTATGAGCTTTATCACCAAGCAAGAGAGTCTCTCACATCAAGAACACCTTGAAAAAAACATTCTTTGTTGGATCATTCGAGACAAACAAGCATTTATAACTATCAAGTTACCAGAGTTTCAGCAGATATTTCAAGATACTCCAGGAATTATACTTCCATTTTCTTCTCAAGCAACACTTCGCCGGCGGCTTATAGATAACTTTGAGATACAACGTTTGCAATTAAAAGAAGAGCTTAAAATAACATGCAAGTCTATTGCTTTGTCTCTTGATATTTGGACAAGCCAGAACCACCTTCCAATTCTTGGTATTATTGGCCACTGGCTCATGGAGGACTTTATATACCAGGAAAAGGTGCTAGAGTTTACAGAACTCCATGGAGTCTATAGTAGAGAAAACCTTGCTGCTGCTGTTCAACTAACTCTATCTGAGTTGGACCTTGAAGAGAAGTTAATCATAATTACTGGAGATAATGCCAGTAACAACAAGACAATGGCTTCAGAGCTATACTATACTTTAAAGGGAAATATAGGTGAAAGCAGTATACTTCAGTTTCAAGGACTTGATAGTTATATCCGCTGCCTAGCTTATATCTTGAACTTGGTTGTGAAGGACATTCTTCGAGCACTGAAATCTGGCAGTAGTGAGGAGGCATATGCTGCCTGTATTAGTCTCTGCAATGGACAGCCTATATCTACACAGTCAGCATTGGCAAAGCTCTGAATTCTCAGTCTTTGGATTGATCGCAGCCCTCAACAAAGGCAAAAATGGAAGGATATTTGCCGATTCATGGACCTCTCTGATAAATACATTGAATATGATGTTGAAACTCGATGGAATTCTACATATTGAATGCTTGATGATGGGTTATAAGCAAAAGCCCAGATTAATCATTTTCTGGCTCTCCAGGCTGAGATCTCTCCATTTACAGATAATGAATGGTTACAGCTTACTCAAATACACCAAGTTCTTGCCAAATTTAATGAACTTATATTATTCTTATCTGAGAAGAGACCACAGATCAGTCTTGCTGTACCACTTTACTATGAGCTACATGATTTACTATACAAAGCATCTGAATCTCAAGGAGCCTTTGCAGGGTTGGATCATGATATTGCATATGCAATAAAGGAAGGCTTAACAAAGTACAAAAAGTACTACACATTCATAGATAATTGTGATGTGTACTACACAGCTCTGATCCTGGATCCTCAGGTCAAAGGAGACCTAATTCTGAGTGAGATTGAAGATAAAGAAGCAGGTAAACTTATTTTAAAGGCTATCCGTGATAATCTTTACCAGAGATATTCTCTTCCTGAGAGAGAGCTACAAGGAATTGGCTTACCCCAACTGTTTATACCAACTTCCCAGTCTAGCAATGTGGAATCGCGAATGCTCCAACGACTGCAACCAAAAGCCTTGCCTTATCATTCTGATATTGATCAATATTTTGACAATCCTCGAGTTACTATAGTTGATACAACTGATACAAATTGGCTTTGCAATTGGTAGCGTGTACATAAGGATGAACTGCCTCAAATGGCTGCAGCTGCAAGGGACTTCCTTGCAATCCCAGCCTCAGAAGTCGCGGTTGAGAGGCTATTCAACAAGGGGAGAGACTTGCTAGGGATTCGGCGGCACTCTATGAAGGCTGAGATGATGAGAATGTTGATGTTGATAGATGATGCCTACTCTACTTAAACGTTAGTTGCAAAGTATCAAGGATATATATTATAAACAAGCTGAAGCAAAATAATCGTAGCTAGTACTAATTAAGTAACTTTGACAATTTGCTGATATTGTCAAATAGTTGCCGATGTAGTATCGTCAAAGGCATGGCCTGCCGATCATGATCGTCAAATAGTATCGTCAAGCTTAATGATAGACTATATAGTATCGTCAACGATATAGTATCGTCAAAATAGGCAGATAGGCAAATCGTGAACAGCCCTAAAAACCCATGACCAGTCCAAGGTCAAAGCCTGAAACGCATTGGACTTCCTACTCAGCCAAAAAGGGCTAACCCATTCTTGGAGATCTAAGTTCTGATAATATACTGCCTATCAAACCAGAACTCGCTAACCCGTGCGGACTTTGTAGCCCAGGGGTAAGCGCCAAGAATCCCTCTTGCGTAAAGTCCCCCAATCAGGATATATCCTGCGCATGGAAACAGTGACACATCTAGAAATTGGGTTTATACACCATGTTTGTACTGTTTGCCAGCCCACGGGTTTAGACGACGTACCCAAACCCGACCTATCACGGGATTGGCGGACCCCCGTGATGAATAACCCGCGAGTTGTGTCAAGGTCTATGTGGAAGGAAAGCCGCTCTGCAGAAGTTAACACTGTCACTATAGTATGCGGTTAGGTGCGTGCGGGGCGTGTGTTTACGGGCTCTTATCACTGAAGCAGGGCACTAAAGTCGATGCGCTGGGCGGGAGAATCTATAATTTTTGGTACGCGATCAGCACAAACCCTATAAGATTTGATTCTACGATATCCTTTGCAGGTGATAAGGCTTTGGTATGCATTATGCACAGATACCATGGGGGCTGGGGAAGCAGCTCAACTCCAGATATGTTGGACATATTATGCTTTTCTGGTAGAAATCCACTTATTAAACTCGAGGATATCGATATTGATATTATCGTGGGAAACAGCGAAGATCCCATCTCCTTGCTATTCCGATCCAGACCGCTCAGTATTAATCTACCATTACCATCAAACTTGTTCCAAAGTCAACATCAACAACATCCTCCAAGAGCTTCATTCCTTCCCAGCAGCTACCCGGCATCGCATAGCACAGGCGCCAGACCAGGTATGAAAAAATAGCATGAGCAGAAGGAGCCTGCCTGCCTGCCGCCGGACTACCTACGGTGCCCTGCCCCGTCATGTCCTCAAAACACCCAACTCGGGAGGAATCGACGGAACCTGGCAAAAGCCCCAGGACCAGGACCCGGATACGCCCCAGCGCCGAGGGGGTGGTCGGCGCACATGCGGACGTCGGCCATCGTAACGCCCTCAGGCAGCTCTGCTGGGTCGATCCTCATCACACCCATAGATCCGCACTCCGCTTCGGCCGCGGCGACCTCGTCGGGGGTTGCGTCTGGGCGAAGAGCGGCAAGGGCAGTGGTTGCCGAGATGCCGAGCAGGAGGGATAAGTAAGTATGGAATTTCATGTTGGCGGTCAAGTTGGTCTATGATCTTATCTAGTGGTGTGATTAGCCCTAGAGAGAGAATAACAAGATAAACTCACAGAAGAGGGCTGATCAAAAAAGAGAGATCTTGGCATGGAGGAAGGAGATTTCGTACCTTTGAATCTCACGCGGAAGTACTCGAGGGGTATGGGTGTGTATAACGGTAAGGATGGCCGGTGCTTATACACTGGGAACAAGAGACAAATATATTCGGAAGCAGCAGGCTTGGCTCTATCTGTTACTAGAAGAGTATATATAACTCACGTGCTCACCGAGACTGTGGCAAAGTTCAGTGCTGGATTCTAACGCTTAGTCTGGGGGGAAGCCTGCTTTTTATATACCTAGCATCACTGGTGTCAGGCTAACAAGCAACGTGGTCTAAAGTCACCCCGGGCAGCCTATTGGTGATAACCCTCTTTTGCTGCCTGGGACTCACTTTCCATAAAGAAAACCATCATTTTAGCAAAAACTGTTATTACATTATTATATAAAGATCTATCCGATCACAGGCCCTTCAAGTGCAGTTATGAAGGGTATTCAGAACTGGAAGGGTATTCCACCCTGTTGCTGCTCTTAGCCACAAGCATGCACACAAGAAATATCTGTATCTGGCTATCGTGTGCCCACTTGCAAGGGCAAGGCAAACCTGGCCCCATCAATGTAACCTCAGTAATACCAAGGCACGGTCCGGACCTTTATTCTTGCAGGACGATCGTAGGCAGTGCGTGCCCTGGATCGGCCAAATTGAAGTGGGAAACAGCCATCCTTTACCCAGAGTAGTCATATGCTAGCAATCCAGGGAGTCAGATTGAATATGAGACATTATGGAGTGGCGCTCTGTTGACGTTCTAGATGGTTAGCGCGAATTCGGTTTTCTGACACCACAAATCATGGTGCCACCATGGAGGTAGTCTCAGAGGCCAAGTGGAGCTCTCGATGCTTGTGGCCTGCTTCCTATTAGGCTCTTCAAAATCCCCGGGGTAATTAATCACTCTAGTGATGCAGGGCTTCCTTCGCTCTCTTCTGTGGCCAATAATGGATCCTGGAGCCGTAGCTTTTGTCTAAAATAAGCGCAAAAAGGGCCGCTCTAACTGCTGTGTCTCAGTTCAAGGAAGCTAGGTGTCGAGGCCTCCCCTAAGACAATCAACAGATAATAGGGATTTTTATTGGTTGGCGGCGATCGTGATAGCACTTTGGCCGAATATCCTTTACTGAGGTCTGTCCTGATAGGCTGAGCCGGAAATAGGAGAATTTAGCAAGGTAGCTAACCACTCTTAGAGACCTATCGCATATCTTGGACTCAGAGACAACCTGCCTCAGCAGAAGAATAATTGGAAGCTACTGAGCTTGCCTTGTATAAGTGTAAGTTGGCGCAGAAGGCCCGACGACATCAGCAAATTACCGAATATACTTGGTTTATTATCGCTAAGAGAAAGGACCAGAATTGACAGGCAGCTGCTCCAGGCTGTCCCCCTAATAAAAGACCAACGCGGACGTTCCCAGCTGCATCACGCCAGTTCTACACTACATGGACTATACGACTAGCAGGCAGGGGATTGGCGCTGGTTTAATTTAACCAGTGGTTAATAGGGACTGAGATTGTTTCGCGCCTGCAGTCACCGACTTCGCCAGCGGTATTCCTCACCAAAACCTTGCTCCTTGGGAGAGACCACATCTTGTGGTCAGTTCAGCGGAAGGCGGGAGCCCTTGGTGTCCGAAGACCCTTGGTGTCTAGATGGTAGTGTCATCCCATGGATATGGACGCTACTTTCTTTAGAGATGAGATATAAAGGCGAGACTATTCCCATCCATCCAAAGTTCACCAGGAAGATATATATTTCTCACAACAACAGAGTCTGATATCCAGTCCTCCCACTTGCCCGGGGACGCACACAATTATCTACAATTGGTATGCCTCCTTGTCTCTTTCCTGCTTATCCATACTTTGATAAGCATACTTACCTCTCATGGTCTCTAGCTACTGCGTCTACGATGAAGCGCTCCGTCACCATTATCAGCATGCTCGCCTTCTCCTCCGCGCTGACGCTCACCCCGCGAGCCGCAGAAGGCGACCCCGTCGTCGAATGCGGCAATCTCGATGTCATGACCATCGACCCTGTCGACCTCCCCGCGGGCGTTGCCCTCAGCGACGTCCGCAAATGCCTGGACCACCCGCTCGGCCGGAACCGACACGTCAAGGGTGCGTCGCTGGCGCCGCTCGACGCGGTCGATGCCTCATTCTACAACAGCGCGGTAGACACAGGCACCAGCCCCGTAGAGCCTCGCTCAGACAGCCTCGGCGTTTTTGAGGAACGAGCGTGCTACAAAGACGCCCCGTACGGGTGCTCTGGGGGGTATTGCTGGAAGGCCTGCGGGAATATTAACAAGGGAGAGTGGTGCTGGACAGCTAAGAAGGCCGGTTTGGGCGCCTGGATTAAGTGTAGTAAGTGGCAGGACTGCGGGATTACAACGTATGCGTGTGGGAGGGGAGGATGTCCGGCCTGTGGGTGTGGTTGCTAGCGGTAAGACCGTATGGATGGTCACCGTACTCTAGAGGGAAGTGTTAAGGTAGAGGTGGATAATTCGTGTTAAAATCCGAATGATGCCTGTTTCTCCAACTACCAATTATGGATTATCAGTACCCCTAATACTGCTCCTGCACCTAATCCACTTCTTCAGCATCTTAGCAGTCTCCATGACTGCCTCATATTCCTTCGCTTCAATGAGCGCAGGGATTTCGTTTATTTTTCCTGTGGTCCAAGAACAACAGATAGCTAAACGCCATCCAAATTCCGGCTGGAAGTTGCTGATGGGTCTAACGTCTCGCTTATCCTTCAATATGGATGTGCACATACTTCTGACGATAGATCCGATGCCTGAATGCATTGCTCCCTTAGCGTTGAAAATTTGTCCGTCCCTGTTGTCTACATTCCCTGCAAGATTTTCCTTAGCAGTAACGCCGGAAGAAGTCCTTTCTCGAGGGTAACGCCACCAGTTGTGCCGGGGAACAAACGGCTACTTGTTCATCCACATTTGATACAGAATATCGCTGATTTCGTCGGGAAGGATATATACTTAAAAGCTAACCCTCGATCAACCTGATTCTCTAGTCTTAGTTCATTCCCCATTTCCACTCCACACGATTCCTACAAGAAGTGTTTCAATCTACACCCATGCTTCTACGGAAACGAGATCCTGGTTTGTGTAGACAAATAATTGCACAAGACTCCTCAAATTAGAGGTTCTCATATGAGTTTCAGTTCCCCGAGTCATGTATCCTTCGGCGGCCAAAAAACGGGCGCGTTCAGCCCACTCAAGCGCCGATGGTTGCGGTTGACACATCCTGCGAGGAGCCCGTCAGCGTTCGGTTACTTGGACAACTTGTGGTATGAAAAAGAAAGCGAATTCATGTTAAATCTGATAGAGATCCAGAAATGGAAATGTGTGTTGTGTACGGAAAACTGCGAGATTGACATAGGATAGCCCGAGCGAGAGCCAGGCATGAGAAGTGCAGGATGATTGGATCAGAAGCACAGGAGATTACTTACAGAAAACTCCGTCATATATTAAGACTTGTTATTGTATTGTAAATGGGTCTAACAGTGGATCTAGGGCATTCACGTGTGATGTAGGTTGAGCTAATCTGAAAGAATAGGGTTTCAGCCGCAACTTGCAACAGTCAATAACAAAGTATATATGGCAGTCAACTGCCCTAAATTAGATGAAAGAAAGCCGTTACCTCAAGCACATGCCCAGATGTCACCACTTCTCAGTTCTCAGTACGGCAATATTCTTGTTCGCATCTCTTCTTCCGTCCATTTCCAGAGCCGCGCTGTTGGCTCCAAATCCTGCGCAGCCTTCCTGGGCTGCTTCATCCTCTGTCCGAGCACAGGGTACTCCCCGCTATCAGCTGCCTTGAAGTCTGGCGACGCAACAGCAAAGACTGGGTTGTAGGCTCCTTCCCTCGCGTGCGAGTACGCGCGAAGGGCCTTCAACACAGTGTTGGCAAACTTCGGGAAAGCAGTCTGTTTGCTAATGTTAGTATCGAGATTTCCCGGGTGGACCACGGAAGTTCGAATGCCCCTCTTCGCTGTCTCAGTACCATCGGGCCCGTAGAGTTTATTGAGCTATTTTGCGTGCAGGATGTTTCCCACTTTGCTCTGCCCATAGCGAGACCACGGCACTCCTTTCTCCTGGTTCATGTCCTTGACGTCGATCCCATCTTTTCGGGCAAATCCGCGTCCGTCGCTTGTATCATGAACAATGCGAGACCCTCTTCCTGCAGCGTCTTCGTCAGAATGTCAAGCAGATGCCAGGTCAGAACCCAGTGGCTAAGGTAATTTGTCTACCACTGAGCTTCGAACCCGTCACAGCTGAATGCAAAGGGTGTCGCCATAATACCTGCGTTATTAACGGGGCTTTGCAGTTATGATTCCTTCTCCTTGGACTGCTTCGCGGCGGCGATGACAGACTGCCGGTCCATCAGATCCATGTGGATGAAGTGGACGTCACCGTGGGGGTATCCGCTCGAATCTTTTCCATGGTGGCTTCGGCCTTACTGGGCGATCGGGCGCCCATGTACACGTGGGCACCTTGTTTGGTGAGCTCTTCGACGGTGTGGAAGCCCACCCCGGTATTGCCACCGGTGATCACGTAGACTTTGCCTGCGAGCGCAGCGACGGCGAAGGGGAGGGTGGCCATCGTTGGTAAGCGATCTGTAATGGAGGGGAAGGGGAGACGAGGAAGGCAATCATTCCCTGGCAAGCCTAGGGTGCCTGTAGCTATATCAGGTCAGCAAATATAGAAGCTAAACTCGCAGGGGAGTGGAGGTCACCGCCGCTCGCCAAGCTAAAAGTCTAAAAAGTGTCGTTACCAGGTAATCTGATGGCATTTGTTTATCCTGCGGATTACAATTTTCAATACCTTGGCAGGCATAAAGTCCGCTGGAGCTGAAGCTGATCAAGTCTGCAGGCTCATCTGAATTGGGGCAAGCGATGGTGGCGAAATGCACGGGCTCGATGTGCAGTCGAAGATGGGGGTTTGTCATTTATAGCCTCGGCCTCACCGAACTCTGTCTGGGGATCGACCTTACTATATTCTAAGCTGCATATCTGTGTGCTTATTGAAGGATAAGTTGCAGTACTGTGCTACAGATACCACCAGAAAGGGCCCCTAGTGCAGCGGTTCATGAATCAATACGACATGACTGAGCTCGACCTGCCCTCCGTGTGTTGAGCTCTCCCGGCGTGTTCAGACATACCTGTTAGTAGATATTACTAGAGTATGCTTATATTCTTCGTAGTTCTTGAAGAAACTGCTTTCTCTATAATTAGTACCCGTCAGAGCCGGGCCGGAACATTCTCCCTCCTTCCTGCAACGACGATAGATTCACCCAGTCAGAGAACGTGTCATACTCACCTACCTATAGTCTGACAAAATAAAACTAGTCGTCTCAATTAAGTGCAAACCTTCAAAGGCTCGTAGGAGTAGTTGGGAACCGTATCTCTCAAACTATAAGAATATACCGATAATTATTCTCAATAAATACCAATAGGCGGGTGCGACTAATGTATATCATCGCTCAGAAATGCAATAACACCCAGATTCTTCCTCATAGCTTCTGCAAAACCCTGAAGCGACGTCTCAGATCCCAATGATGCACTTACGTCAACCTCAGCAATCATAACGTGGTTGGTAAGCGAGCTGCGCATGTAAGCGAGCTGCGCACCTGCATACAGATTTTCTATACTTTGACCTTTTAAATCAACCACAACACCTTTATATAATTATTATTTATCTGGACAAGCATTTCTTCTATGCCCAACTCTACTACAAGCACTACATGTAGGTAATGCCTGTATCTTTGGTGCTTGTGCACCTTCTGCTGGTGGCCCGCATGGACCAGGTATTGCCTGAAAAAATGTATTACGAGCTTCCTCGAGCTCCTTAGCCTCTTGTACAGACAGACTATTATTATGAGCTATCCATCTATGCGTACGAGCTTGCTTTTGCCTTTGTATGGCATTTTCAGCACGTAGCGCCCTATTCTCTTGCTCTAATAGTATGCCCTTTTATACTAGACTTGTTAAACCACGGGTTGGGGCGGGTTTTCAGGCCTAGCTGATCCGCCCACGCGGGTTTTGGGGTGGGTTACCTTCACAGTAAACCGCCCATGGGTTTAGCAAATAATTCTAACCCAACCTAAATAACCCAAAATAACCCAGTTATGCATATCATTACTCTAATAAGCAGTGATCTACATAGTTAATAAAATACTGTATTTAAATACTGTATTATAACTATCTAAGTAAGCAAATATAATCTAAATACAGTAATATACCTATTCAGATATCTTGGCAACCCAGCGGGTTGCTCCGCCGGGCTTTGGGGCAGCCAAAAATATCCAAAACCCAATGGATAATTAGAAGGTCTAACCCAACCCGTTTCTTGGCGGGTCGGGGCGGGTTGGGGCGGGTTTCGTGGGTTGGGTTTAACAAGTCTATTTTATACTATATTTGACAGCTTTTAATTAGCTGGTCTAGGGCATTATGAGACAGTGATAGTAGACTTTTTAAGTGCTGTTTAAGAAAGTCTCTGAGTAAAGAAGCTTGCTTTAGAGCTTATCAATATCTGCTAGTATACATAGGTAAAAAGTGCTTGCCTGGCTTAGACTTGTTAAACCCCCCACGAAACCCGCCCCGACCCGCCCCGACCCGCCAAGAAACGGGTTGGGTTAGACCTTCTAATTATCCATTGGGTTTTGGATATTTTTGGCTGCCCCAAAGCCCGGCGGAGCAACCCGCTGGGTTGCCAAGATATCTGAATAGGTATATTACTGTATTTAGATTATATTTGCTTACTTAGATAGTTATAATACAGTATTTAAATACAGTATTTTATTAACTATGTAAATCACTTCTTACTAAAGTAATGACATGCATAGCTGGGTTATTCTGGGTCATTTGGGTTGGGTTAGAATTATTTGCTAAACCCATGGGCGGTTTACTGTTCAGGTAAACCACCCCAAAAACCGCGTGGGCGGATCAGCTAGGCCTGAAATTCCCGCCCCAACCCGTGGTTTAAACAAGTCTACTGTTGGCTATTGAGGTGGTTGCTAGCGTCGATTTGATTATGTGATTGATATCTGTAATGAGCGACTGCATTGAAGGTATTGATCTTATAACTATGATCTGTATAGCTAATTTATACACTTCCAAAGGCTTCAAAAGAATGTTCTCGATATCAGTAGATAATTAAGTTAATATATGGTTGATTGCGATCCGTCTATGGCGGTGTGATCGCATATGATTGGACGAGCGAGGTGCTGGATATTGATTAATGAAGAGGTCTCCTCTGGTCGATATCTACGTATATAGTATAAATTTAGGTATATTAAAGCAACGTGCTGCCTTGCGTATTAATATAATCTCTCTTTTTTTATACCTGTACAGCCAGCAGGAGCCGACCTTCCTTCTCATGACAATTTTGGCTTGAACTAACGCGAATTCGGGGTATGGTGGCTGTTGGAAGATAGATGACCGCGTCAGCATGTAAAAAAATGGTTGGGTGCCCAGCTCGCTTACCAACCACATTTAACTAAGTTAAGAGTTGCAACCTGGCGGCATCGGATAGCAGTATGCCCCGACAGCCACCGAGTACATCGCATATACAGTCTATGCCATGAGCTAACATGACATTTCCATATCACTTATGAAATGGCATTGGGCCAGTTTCGACGTACACGACTATGCCTAGGTATGGTCAATATGGCGTAGCTCTGGGCCGTTGGGCATGTAACGTATGCAGCCCGACTCTGTGAGCGCCTATTGCAGGCCTGTGGTTGGTGAGTACAAGCGCCAGGCTACGAACATAAAACTGCTTCAGCCCCCTAACTTCAGCTCTGCTTACGTTTCCACCTTCGGGCATTATTATCAATACTAGCACAGCAAAATCTGCTTAAAGGTCCGCCCTGAACCCTCTGGTAACTTATGCTGCACTTAGCAGACATGCGACCAACAAGGCGAGACGATTTTGCAATCGCGATTATCTGCGCCCTTCCTCTCGAGGCTGATGCGGTCGAAGCCCTGTTCGATGAACATTACGACCGGCTGGGAAAATACTACGGCAAACAGCAAGGCGACGCGAATGCCTACGTTAATGGAAGGATTGGCAAGCATGATGTGGTCCTGTGCTACATGCCCGGAATGGGCAAAGGCAGTGCATCAAGTGTTGCCTCCAGCTTACGAGTTAGCTATACAGGCATTGAGCTTGCTTTAGTGGTTGGTATCTGCGGAGGGGCGCCACCACCACCAAAATATCAAGAGGTATTCCTTGGTGATGTTATTATCAGTGATTCTGTGATTGAATACGACTTCGGCAGGCAATATCCTGGCGGGTTTCAGCGGAAGACTGGTGTCAGGGACACACTGGGCAGGCCAAACCGGGAAATTCGGGCTCTTCTAAACGGCCTTGTTGCTGAGAATGCGCGCCAGGAACTTCAGAACCAGACACAGCAATATCTTCACGTGCTCCAGGAAACAAAGACTAAATGGGGCCACCCAAGAGTCAATGATATTCTTTTCAAGGCCTCCTATCTTCACAGACATTCTGGTCATGCGTTTTCTGCCAAATGTACTTGTTTTGAGAGTGACTTACATGGACAAATTTGTGAGGTGGCGCTAGGGAAGGACTGTGATGACCTCGGATGCGACAAAGGCCAAGCAATCCGATGCCGAGAGGCCTCGAGTGCTATCCAAACTTCCTTATATATTGGAACTGTTGCCTCTGCTGACACAGTAATGAAATCTGCACAGCACCGCGATGAAATTGCCAGCAAAGAGGGGGTTATCGGCTTTGAGATGGAGGCGGCAGGAGTGTGGGATAACATTCCTTGTATCATTATCAAGGGTGTATGTGACTATGCTGACAGCCACAAGAACAAGTCATGGCAAGCGTATGCAGCAGCAACTGGAGCCTCGGCGGCAAAGGCTTTTCTAGAATACTGGACGCCTTCCACTCGCAAAACACAGGGAACAGGAGGCCTAATGTCGCCTTTCCAAGGAATATATTCTCCTACGAATTCCCCCATTGCTGGTCGGAATATAGGAAATGTTAACTACAACACATATTACCTTGGAGGCAGTTAAAGAAGTAATCCGGGGTACGCTGCCGGATATTGGACCTTTTTACACTATCCAAAAAACGCAATCGTCTTGACTCGTTCGAAGCCAGTCTGGAACGGCAGAGCATACCTATACAACGTTTCAAAGACGGTGGCAGGATCTCCAATGGCAGCGGTTGATTACTCGAAATATAGCGTTAGTGTTGACGCGGGTACAGGACAGAACGTCATCAACCTGGAGGACGATACAGTATTGAGGAAAAATAGTCATATCAAAATAGATTCAGTGTGAAGGCCGTGAAGATGCGCCCCATGTTTGATATGATTAAATAGCCTCGTTCCACCATAAGTAGGTGATTTTGATAGCAAGCATCTTGGTCAGAACTTAGCTCTCCAAGGAGGGTCAGCCCTTTCTAGCTGAGTGGGAAGCTCAACAGCTTCATTCAACTTCTCTTCTTCTTGTGAAAGCCCGGAAATCTCATAGTTCGTTATTTTACCTCATTAGCATACCCAAGTGCAGCCCTGAGGTTGATAGGACAGCTATCTGACGGCTTATGCACATTGCCCAGTTTTGGGCGCAGCTTTGTTATTAGGTAATCAGCTGTACTGATGCTGATGTGAGGCTGCTACAGGAAAACATGAAAAATGTTATCAGAACATGGGATTAGATTCGATTCATAAGACCATGAAACCTAAAACGTAGACAATAACCCTTCCCTCGTAGCATGACTAAGACTCTAGAAGATTATAGGTTGTCATACTAACGTGGACTGTAGTCTACTCAGCAGTATACTCGTCAGCCAGCCTTCCTTTACATATTGTGGGCTATGGAGGTGGTTACTGGCGTCGAATGTGGTCATGTATTTGATATCTGTAATGAATAACTGTATTGAAGGTCTTGATCTCCTAGCTACGATATGTATAGGCAATTTATAATTTTTCTAAGGCCTCAAAAGAAGATTCTCGATATCTGTAGATAGTTCATTTTATACGAGCGAGGTGCTGGATACGGATTGTAAGGGACTTTCTCCGGCTGACACATATGTTCAGGCCGCCGGATAATGGCGGCTAAATCGCAATTGCAAAATCCTTGCTCTTAATAGACAACCACCAAAGATTACCGGACACGTTGCCCCCTTAGATCAAGGATTCATGGCACGAGGCTAGATAATCGAGTTCCAAGTCAACAGCAAAATGGTGTTCTTTTCCCACCTGCTTGTTCAACTATTCAGTAATCTCTGTTAATCATATCTTCCTTACCGCGAGGCTTGCTTGTTATACGTTCACTGTAAATATGAGCAACACTCTTACTAATTTTCGAGGTGTCGGGCAATCTATTAGGGGCACAAGAACTCATTATGAGGTGACCGATGCTTCGTGTCCCACCTGAGCGGCTGAAGACTGAATTGTATGAAAGGACAAAGTTACTCATACTGCGAAAACCCAAAACGCGTCAGACGTTCGGCAAGTGATTCACAGTCCTAATGAAACACCAGTTGCGGGTCGCGATATTGCAAAAATATCTTATGGTACGGCTTTCTTGTTTGCGCCAATATGTATCAATATCCACTGATAGGACTTATGCTACAACAAGCCAACTCTACACCGGAAGGCAATAAAGGCTCAACTCAATCTTCTGAGCCAGCTAAAGACTCTAGGGGGGTTGAGGACAGCAGTCTACCTGCAAATCAAATAATAACTTCCCCGGTGCGGTCACCTGTCGCTCGGCGTGACATAGGCAGCATCACTTACTGTGAGTTATTTCGTTATTATTGGACATGGAAATAGAAGCTGCTGCTTACAGCTTTGTTCAACTAGGAACTTGAACCGGGAAGAGCTTTTGTTGTGCTTTGACCATGCGTGGGATTTACTGTAAATGCGAGAGTCCGTATCACTATAGAACGGAACGTACCTTCCTGTTCAGAAGTCCAGTACATGCCTTTACAGTTGGTCCTGGTTATTTTCAAGTCTCGAAGCCCCTGTCCTGTATGTAAATCGGAACGCAGAGTGCAATCACTGGGAGGGTGTTGCTGTTAGGACCCGTTTACTCGTCTTCTTCCCAGATGAGTGCTGTATATTATACTCGGCGTCATTTGAGGGTTGCTTGTAGTTCAACAGTCAGAGAGTCTTTCGCAGTATTTGGAGACAACTTGATTGTCTTCATAGGCAGGCACGAGACTTGTTGTGGGACTTTGCATGTGCTCAGGGGAAGGAGCGTAGAATGAAACCGGACCGACTACACGTAGGTACCTATCGAACTTCCCACCTAGCCAAAAAGAGGTTAACCCTCCTTGGAGAGCTGAGTTCTGACTAATGTACTTGTTGTCACATATCAAAGTCGCAAGTGCTCCGTCAGTGGAAGCCGCAGCGTGGTAGAACAGCGCCGTGCACGCCGCCCTTCCGCAAGTCTATTAAAATCCTGCCCCAAAAACGTGACCTAGTATGTGAAAAGCGAGTCTGTTATTTATGAGGCCTCTCGGGGATGAAGTCCGGTATCATCGTTTCCAATAAACATTGAGGCCAAGCGTACAGGACCTCCCAAGTCCCAGAAGCTTTCGCCATGGGACAAAGCACTTGGGATAGTCAAAGCGCAAACACGTCACACAGTGCGGCACGTGTTGTCTCTACCCACGAAGTAAATGCAGGCGGGAGGGACAACGCGTTCTACTACGCCCCAGTCTGACTCATTAGGTCCTTATGGATTTGAATCCACCTGATCATCCCTTCTGAGAAGGTTATAGAACCGTCTGTTCTTGGCTGGCCCGTTCAAATGATATATGTCAGTCCTTGCGCTACCCCCTTCTCCGGGCGGTTACTGCAGGCCTGTGGTTGGTGAGTAAGGCGTGAGGCTGCGAAACCCCTCAGTACGGCAGACTGTTCGCCGTACCTCAGCTCTCCCGTAACTTCAGCTTTTCTTACACTTCATGGTCAGATATTATTGTCAACACTTTGGCACAGCAGGATCTCCTTGAATTTTCTATTCTTCTGATACTCTGGGTTGCCTTTGCAAAATGCGTCCGAGTAGCCGCAGCGACTTTAGGTGTTTCACTCGCGAAGCACATGGACCAACAGGCCGAATGCCGTCTTCTCAAGGAATCTTTTCACCTAGAAACTCCCCCATTGCTTGGGGAAATATAGAGAATATCAACTACAACACATTTAACCTTGGAAGCAACCAAAGAGACGACCCGTCTAGAGCATATGCCGCGAATCACAAAGGTCAGTGAAATGCTTGGTAGGAGGTTTTGTGATGTCACATGTCTTACTATTGATTATAGATACGGACAGAAGTCGTCATTTTATGGTTCCCTTTGGAAAAAATCGTCGTTTCGTGGGCCGCCAGGAAGAAATCCGTGAATTAGAAGATTTGATTTCGAAGTCTGACGGACCAAAAACGGTCGCTATTTTTGGATTAGGAGGAGTGGGAAAGACTCAGGTAGCTCTGGAGCTCGCATATCGCACACGAGACAACAAGCCTGACTGCTCGGTCTTCTGGGTCCCATGCACCAGCTACGGAGCTATTGAGCAGGCCTGTTTGGAGATAACTCGGATAGTGGGGTTACAGGATGTGAAGCCAACAGAGGCAATAGAGCATCTCAAAACGTACTTGAGCCAAACTGACAAGATGTGGCTCTTGATTTACGACAGTGCAGATGATGCAGATATGTGGACTAAAGGTAGTAACAACACTCCACCATTAAGGGACTTCCTGCCTTTCAACAACCAGGGTCATGTCATCTTTACCACCCGCAGCAGAGAGTTAGCTGTGGATTTGGCATCCTCTGATATAGTACATGTTCGGGAACTGGACGAAAAGACTGGCATGGAATTTCTGGAAAAGTCTCTTTACAAGGGCCTGTGTTGTGATTCTCATGTGACATCTGCCCTGCTTAGCCAGCTTACCTTCCTACCACTGGCTATCAGTCAAGCTGCTGCATATATCAACAAGAAAGGCATTGCAGTATCTGATTACTTAAAGCTTCTAGAGCAACAGGAGGCAGACGTCGTGGAACTCCTCAGCAAGGATTTTGGTGATAACCATCAGTATAAGGATTCACAGAACCCTGTCGCCAAGACATGGATTATCTCCTTCTATCAGGTGCAGAAGCAGGACCCACTGGCCGCTGAATATCTATCACTGATGGCATGTTTCGATCCACGCAATATCCCGCAGTCTTTACTTCCACAGTCCGGATCTAGACTGAGGATAACGGATTCGTTAGGGCTTTTGAGCGCGTATTCTTTTATTACTCTCCACGATGGAAATGGCTTGATCAGTCTTCATCGGCTGGTGCATCTGGCCACTCGAAACTGGATGCGAAATGAGGATCAATTTTCAGCATATATCCACAAAGCAGCATAGCGATTAAGCAAGATATTTCCAAATCATCACCCTGACAACCGGCTGCTTTGGAGGGAATATTTGCCCCACGCCCTGTCCTTGTTAAGAGAGCGGGAGTTCCGCGAGCAGCAAAAGAATTATACTGATTGTGTTCAGAGGGTGGGAAACTGCCTATACAGCGACGGGAGATATAATGAAGCTGAAGAGCTGCAGGCGCAGATAATGGCAACTCGAAAAGAAGTGCTAGGATCAGAGCACCCTGACACTTTAACTAGCATGTCCAACCTTGCATCCATATATCAGAACCAGGGTCGGTTGAAGGAAGCCGAAGAACTGCAGGTGCAGGTAATGGCAACTTTTAAACAAATATTAGGGCCAGGGCATCCTGATACCCTGACAAGTATGGCCAACCTTGCATCCACATACCGGAACCAAGGACAGTGGAAGGAAGCCAAAGAGCTGCAGGAGCAGGTAATGGCAACTCGAAAAGAAGTGCTAGGGTCAGAGCACCTTGACACTTTAACTAGCATGTCCAACCTTGCATCCATATACTTGAATCAAGGTTGCTTGAAAGAAGCCGAAGGGCTGGGGGCGCAGGTATTTGACACCTTTAAAAAAGTCCTAGGGCCAGACCATCCCTCTACTCTGACCAGTATGGGCAACCTTGCATCCATATACTTAAGTCAAGGTCGGCGGAAAGAAGCCGAAGAGCTGGGGGTGCAGGTATTTGACACCTTTAAAAAAGTCCTAGGGCCAGACCATCCCTCTACTCTGACCGGTATGGGCAACCTTGCATCTATATACGGGAACCAAGGAAGGTGGAAAGAAGCCGAAGAACTGCAGGAGCAGGTAATGGCAATCTCTAAACAAAGGCTAGGGCAAGACCATCCCTCTACTCTGACCAGTATGGGCAACCTCGCATCCACATACTGGAACCAAGGACGGTTGAAGGAAGCCGAAGAGCTGCAGGAGCAGGTAATCGCAACCTCTAAACAAAGGCTAGGGCCAGACCATCCTTCTACTCTGAACAGTATGGCCAACCTCGCATCCACATACTGGAATCAAGGTCGGTGGCAGGAAGCCGAAGAGCTGGTGGTACAAGTAATGGCAACACAGCAAGGAGTGCTAGGGTCAGAGCATCCTGACACTCTGACCAGTATGGCCAACCTTGCATCCATATATCAGATCCAGGGACGGTGGAAGGAAACCGAAGAGCTGGAGGAGCAGGTAATGGCAACTCGAAAAGAAGTGCTAGGGTCAGAGCATCATGAAACTTTGGCTAGCATGTCCAACCTTGCATCCATATATCAGATCCAAGGACGGTGGAAGGAAGCCGAAGAGCTGCAGGAGCAGGTAATAGCAACTCGAAAAGAAGTGCTAGGTGCAGAGCACCCTGACACTTTAACTAGCATGTTCAAGCTCGCATCAATATACTGGAACCAAGGACGGTGGAAGGAAGCAGAAGAGCTGCAGGAGCAGGTAATAGCAACTCGAAAAGAAGTGCTAGGTGCAGAGCACCCTGACACTTTAACTAGCATGTTCAAGCTCGCATCAATATACTGGAACCAAGGACGGTGGAAGGAAGCAGAAGAGCTGCAGGAGCAGGTATTGGCAACCTCTAAACAAAGGCTAGGGCCAGAGCATCCCTTTACTCTGACTAGCATGTGCAACCTTGCATCCATATACTTGAATCAAGGTCGATTGAAGGAAGCCGAAGAGCTGCAGGTACATGTAATGGCAACACAGAAAGAAGTGCTAGGGTCAGAGCAATCTGACACTCTAACCAGTATGGCCAACCCCGAATCAACATACTGGAACCAAGAACAGTGGAAGGAAGCCGAAGAGCTGCAGGAGCAGATATTGGCAACCTTCAAACAAAGGCTAGGGCCAGAGCATCTCTCTACTCTGACCATTATGGCTAACCTCGCATCCACATACCGGTACCAAGGTCGGTGGGAGGAAGCCGAGGAGCTAGAGGTGCATGTACTTGCAACCTTCAACCAATTGCTAGGGCCAAAGAATCCCTCTACTCTGACCATTATGGCTAACCTCGCAACCACATACCGAAACCGAGGTCGGTTGAAGGAAGCCGAAGGGCTAGAATTGCAAGTATTGGCAACTCGAAAAGAAGTACTTGGCCTAGACCATCATGACACTCTGACTAGCATGCACAATCTTGCCCACACTTGGAAACAACTAGGAAACACTCAGAACGCTTTAGATCTGATGGAAAAATGTTTACAGCTCCGCATTAAACTTCTGGGCTCAGATCATCCTCATACCAGATCCGCCTCCAATACTCTCAGGCGCTGGGAGATACAGACTGGCTTATCATTTAGGATTTTTTTGTCGATAGTTTGCATTGTCTTGGTCCTACGCGCCGTGATCATGAGCAATCATGGAAATGAATGATCTCATGATGGCTTTGGCGGACTCTACGTTCAATGGCGTCCAGGAACTGTTAATTTGACAGTTCCGCAGGAGACTCTATCAAGGAGCCTAAACCGCTCGAATACTACCGCCCCAAGCCGCTGCGCTTGTGGTGTTCAACCCCAGCGAAATGCAGAGTTTGGTTTGCCGTCCAGTTTATCAGGAGGCGGAAGCATGCTTGCAGACCGAAAGGGGTCTACTGAAAACGATCCCCAAGGTGCGCCATAAGCATCGATGTCACTTCTTTTCATTTCTCTCATTTCCTGCGCGGCATTAACTAGATCTCCCATTAATATGGGATCGGATTCCTCAGTTTATGCGAAAGCAGTGCTATCACCTCTGTCCCACTCCCTTCATTACCTGCTGTGATTTTGAGCACATCCTCAGTAACACCCTCAGCAGTCGCGTTTCGGTATTCATGGCTTCCTCTACTCCTGCTATTCTCTTCTGCAGCTTTGTCCTTATCCTGCTGTGAGCTCGAGCACGTCCCATATCTACGTATATAAATGTAATCAAAATACAGTATGATACCTATTTAGGTGTGTCTTGGCAACCCGGCGGGTTGCTCCGCCGGGCTTTGGCGCAGCCAAAAGTATCCCAAACCCAATGGGATTATTAGAAGGTCTAACCCAACCCAATCCTTGGCGGGTCGGGGCGGGTTTCGCGGGTTTCGCGGGTTGGGTTTAACAAGTCTGATCGAGATCTCAATGCTAGTAGAATCAAACCAAGTTACTCTTTTTATGCTCTGGGCTATAGGGTTTTTGGGTAGGTTATAGCTCCACTGACCTAATCTAACCAGATATAGTTAGTTTTATGCTTGGCGGGGTTTATGGGTTATCTACTGATCCGCTCCAAACCCCGCCGGGCGGATCAGGGTATGCCGAAAACCGACCCAACCCATAGTTTAACAAGTCTAGTCACAGCAGATACTCAAAATATATTTGAATCTAAATGTTACCTATGTGTAATATGTATAAATCTAAGATAAAAGTGACCCTATATCAATATAATCTTCAGCTGGATTTTATTGTCAAAACTAGATTAAAACTGGTAAATCGAACAGAATCGTATTCTTACGTACTTCATTTTTAAAGAACTACAGCTAAATAGAAGTTCTCAGTACCTAAGAACATTTAATTCGTGAAACAGGGCATAATTAATACAGAGCTAGCCAGGTGTGGATGTTGAATCTAAGAACCTCAGGCAAGACCAAGGCTCCGAATTTAATAAGCGAAGACGTTATTTTAGCAGAATTACCAGGTATAGCTGTTATTCATAAGGTAACTATATCTTTATGAGTTTATATATGCAGATTTCAAAGTTGCGTTGAGGAGTTATAGCATCCGGTCACCGTAGATATTTATTCTGCTATGATTGGCCATATCTGGTGTTAATAACTCGATAACAGGCTGACACTTCGTCTGGACATTCTGGAAACCTGCCAGGAGCTTCCTTTCGACGGTCGGATATTCTTGAGTGGCAGCCGTGGTGGAACCCCGTTCCCGCGTTTTGCGGGGCCCCGGGTTACCATGGACAGATAGAGAGTCTTTAGGTACGCATTAGTTCAGGCCCATACATTTCTGAAGAACAGGATATAAAAGCAGGTGACCCTCTAAGGGACCTGTGGGTTCACGCTATGAACATTCTTTTCTCATTCTAGACAACTCAGCCGGAATGGTAACACTACTTAGCCTGCTGTTCGCTGTTTTTCTTCATGCACTCTCCCAAGCAGCGCCTCTTGCGACGCGTGCTACATTAGCACAGGTTACCAACTTTGATCACAACCCCGCCAGCATAAGGATGTACTTTTACGTCCCAGAGAGACTCGCCGCATCCCCTGGCGTCCTTGTTTCTCTCCACGGCGCGTCTGGCACCTCCCTGCAACAATACTTGTCCACGCCCTACGCAAGACTAGCTGAAATTTACGGCTTCGTTGTTATCTACCCCTAGTCTCCACAGGGAGCATGGGATGCAACATCTAGCAAATCTTTCCTGCATGGTGGTGGGGGCGCCAGCCAGTCTATCGCCAACATGGTTAGATACGCTTTCACAACTTAGGAGGCCAATCAGAGTAGAGTCTTTGTTTCAGGAGTTTCGTCCGGCGAAAATATGGCAGTAAGCTACTTCTCTCTCACGCGGCTTCTACAATTCAATGGACAGTTTTAGTAAAGAAGACGAGATGATCTAAATGCCCCGCAGAATACAACGGCAGGCGGCTACCCGGACATTTTCAAAGGAGCTATAATTTACTCTGCAGGCTCTTCTGGCAACATTCGGAACATGTACCAAGGATATACAGGAACGTATCTAAAAGTACAGCTATATCTGGGATCTGAAGATACTATTATAGGCTCGACAGCCTTCAACACCACACTCGCGGCTTGGGCTGTCGTGTTGAGCTATGGGAACGCGCCTAAACAGGTTATGGTTGAAGAGCCTGAGGACACTAGGGTGACGTATTTTTTTGGGAGGAAGTTGAAGGAAATTTGGGCGGAGGGGATTGGTCGCTCAGTCCCGACCCAGGAGGAGCGTGATATGGAGTGGTTGGGGTTTACGTCCTAAATTTGGCTTGTATATGTGACTTGTATATTTAACGCAGCACGAGTTGGTGCCATCTGCGATACGCTTAGGCTGTCCTGCTAACATTTTGTACCTACTCTGCACAAGGCTGCATTATTGCGCCGTTGAGATTAGTTTGTGCAAAATCAATAGTTCTCCTGTAGAGCTAAACTTCAATTATGGCTATCTCAAAAATCATGCCTCAGAGGAAAAGTGCCCTAACGGCGCCTGGGCGGCAATGTGCGCACAGAAAGCTATACCACATACTGGCTATACGCTATACACTGTCAAAACCATGTGCCCTAATTCTCCAGAATGGAGAGCTTACGCATACTGGGCAACAGTGTCATGAGCTCCCTTCGCAGCTGCCCGCTTAGACTTGCGGCCTATGCCTCTCTCAGAACTCAGGCGCTTCTTGCCCCTCTTACGGTCACCAGAAGTGCCGTTTACACTGCTGGTGGGTCGGCTGGCAGAAGACCACGTCGAGCTGGTCAGACTGTCCTAGATAAAACGCCAGATCCTGATACGGTCGCACTCGCGCTCTCATTTGGTGCAGGCGTGGCGAACGTAGTCTCCGGAACCTCATCCCCAGTCTCACTATCAACTGTTGTCCCCGACACGTCAGTGCTATTATTTTCCATCTTCTCAAGGCTAGTATAGTAGTCGCTCGTGCCATTCACAGGGTCTGCGTCAGTCGGCGTGCAAGAAGTCTTCACAGCCACATCCCCATGCGCGCCAGCAATAAATTGCTCATCATCGTACCCACCCCTGCCGGCAACAAGCATATTCTCTGCCGCATCCTTGTATCACCCATTCATGAATTCACCATGGAAGCAGTAACCGTCTCCCGGTGTATCGCTGCACGAGAGCTGGAAGGGCGGCGCGGCGCTCCACCGCTCCGGGACAACAGAATTTGTATCGTAGAGAACGCGGTAGCGCAGCTGTGGTATCTGCTGCATTCCGGTGGGACAGGCGTTGCTTCGTCTGCAAAATCATACCCAGCGAGATATCAGGGTTGACGCAGTTGGGGAAACGGAGGTTGACCTAAGGTGTTGGGTGCAGGTGCTTGTGGGCATCTTGGCAATATCGCTTTCGTGTTCGTCAGAGCCCTCGCAGAACCATTCGAGGTCGTTAGAGGGGCGGTACGCTTCAGACTGGGTTTTTGCAGAGGCGTTGCCGGAGATGAGGGCCAAGTCTTGAGAGATTGCAAGGGTGGAGTAGCTGTTTGTGTAGTAGGTGCTGAAGCGGAAGATGGGAACTTCGACGAAGGTAGAGTCGGCGACATAGTACAGTGTGGGGATCCCTGGATTAAGATAATATGTCAGGTCAATGCAGCACTTGATTTAGGTAGCTGATAGGTCTATTTGGCGTCATACGTACAATAGACCGACAGGTCGTTTGGGTTGTCGCCGCTGTAGCAGCCCTGTTGAAGCTCAGTGGACGTAGGTAGCACGTTAGTGATGGCGTCGCTTCCGAAGAAGGTGTGCATGTGCGAGGTGTAGGTGCCTGGAACGACAATGGCGTCGATGTTCTTGTTCATGAAAGGCTCATGATGGAGCTCGGTCCAGGCAGTTACAAGACTGGTACCAGCCAAAAGAACTATCAGAGAGAGACGCATAGTGAGAGGAACAAAACAAAAGGAAAGTAAGAGAATGACTACTGATTCCAGATCAGCGCTTGCTGCAAAGAACGAAGGAGCGATAGTTCAGACACATTGGATCTCGTTCATAGAGCATAGCTCCTTTTATAGCTGCCCACGACAATATCACTATGTACATCAGGTGAAGGGTCAGGAGGTAAACGATGTGCCCCTTTGTTTCGTATAGAACACAGCACCCAGCAAAGGAACTTGAATACAGCTAAGTCACGTATCTCGAGTTACTGCATTGTGGACTTGTGGATCCACTTCAACCTACTCACTGACCAAGATATTAAACACTGCTTAAAAGGGAATATCCGCCAGTCGGATCCCCATATTGGGAACAGCCGCCAGATGCCCAGAACTGGGCGGACCACACAGTGGTGTTTTCCTATAGAGGCCCACTTGGCCAGCCGGCTGTTCGAGGAACTAACCAGTGGTCACTCATTCAGCTTTCTGGAAGTCAATAGATGCCGTCGCTTAGCCCTACAGAGACTCCGCTGTCCCTCTGTGAAAAGCCACCCCTAGGTGGAGTACGCTGCGCCACTGCGCCAGAGTATAACTGATACATGGCTTAAGCGACCTTTTTGTTACCTTATGACTAATTCCTCGTCAATAGGGCTATGAAACGACACACTCGGCACCTCAGTGGGCCCAGTAGTAGTATTTGTTATGGCGATATGTCAATGTTTTGCTTGTCTTCCATGAGAACGCACCTGTATTGCTTACACCGCCAAGGAAGCAGGCGAAGTGCTTAGAGATAAAAGGAAATCTTCAATGTGCAACCAAGCAGATTGCGTAATAGGTTGTGAAATGACATTTTATTCAATTCGGATAGATGTGCGCCACCTGGGTCGCGATGTCCGCTCTTGAGGTTGTCGTACGAACAAGGCCAAGTTTGTAGCAAGTCTGCCTACAAATGTAATAGCTAACCATAAACATGATTAAAAGCCTTCTCCAAAGTTGCCAGTCTGACTAAACACAGCTTACACCCAGATATACCGATGAAGGAGTATCTAAAGAGGATACCGAAACGACTTATTCTCCCTATCGGTCAAGTCCTCCAACCCGTGTTCCTGCGTCGGCGGGCCATACTTGCTATTCCTCCTTTTATTCTGCGCCAACATGAGCGCTCTAAATACCTGGGCGAGAACAAAGCAGATGGCAAAGCAGATGACCGTGGCACGGAACCCTGGGTCGTAGCGGGGGGCATCGTTGCTGTTGTTTTCACGAAGCATGTTAGAGTCGCGCAGGAGCAAAAGGTATTTGGTTGCATGTGGTCAATAAAACCGGGACGACTTACGCATCAAAGGTGAGAGGCCCGACGATATTTCCTAGGGAGTAGCCCATGAACGTCGCCGCAGCCATGGTGGCTTTCTTTGTATGGCCGGCTACATTCGACGTTCCCATGGCGATACATTGCACCCAGGCTGAGGAGAAGAAGTTAATGAGGTAAAAGCCTATAATGCGGGCGGCACGCTGGGAGGAGGGTAGTTGCCATCTAAAGAAGTCAACAGTGAACATCGCCCCTGTATCTCTTCAAGGAAAGGAAAATATACATCAAACAGCTCCCAATAATAACCGGCACACAAGCACCACTCACGATATAAAGCCGCGAATTGGGCACCTTGCGTCCGATATACCCAGATCCCAGAACGCAGATAAAGGCCAAGGCACCGATAGGCATATTCAGTAGTAGAGATTGAAAGGTCGAAAACCCCATCCCGTTAAAGATGATCGAGCCGAATGTCGTTACTGCACCCCTTCCAATGCTCGAGAGAAGCGAGAGGACGAATACGAACCAAAATTGATATGATAGAAGCGCCTCGCGCACTTGGTACCATTTGAAATGCCGGTTCTCAGCACCGGCGTTGTTAGACCGGACGCGTTCAAGAACCATGATTCGTTCTTCCGCGCTGAATCCCTTGGCTATGTGAGGACTTCCGGGGAAGACGAACCAGAGGATGATGGACCAAAGGAGTGTGGCAAGTCCGGCAATCAAGTACATGTATTGCCAGGGGTGAAGGACGCCACCGGTGATGTGGCTGAGGCCGTAATTGATTAGTGGGGAGACAATGTTAGAGCCGCCGATGAACGAGTACCAGAGCGATGACCGGAAGACTTGTTCAGAGTGGGTGTACCACATGCCTGTGCAGAGCATGAAGGCTGGCGAGACGCCGCTCTCGATCAACCCTAGCATGAACCGGTTTACGAGCATCCCGGTGTAGTTTGTGCAGGCAGGGGTGGTGAGGACTACCACGGCCCAGAGAAAGCAGATTATAGGGCAGACTTTGCCGACGGTGAATTTCTGTGATAGCCAGGATATCTAGCAGATGTCAGAGCACAGACAAGTCCAGTTACAGGGGACGCTGACGCACAGGGTAGCAACCAGCGATATAGCCAAAGTAGAAGATCAATGAGACCCACGAGTACTTAAGTCCGTCTTCGATGCCGAGATCTGTTCTCAGTCCAAAGATTGCAGCCTGGCTGAGCAGGGCCTTGTCGTAGTATTGGAGTGCATAGGTGAAGCACATCTGTGGTCGTGAGCGTCGCCTATCAGGAGCACAATCAAGGGCGAGTGATCTTACAACAGGCATCAAATGCATATCAATCTTCCGAAGCAACTTTCGGTTCTTCTCATCGTCAAGGACAGGGGCGCGAGGCGACATTCCAGCACAGCTCTCCACAGAGCCATCCTTGACAGACATGTCAACGCATTCGGAATGCTCGGCAGTAACTTTAGGGTCGGACGACATAGTGACTCTGGCGCATCAGATCTCTGACGGGTTGCATCCCTCAGGGCTTTATAGTCAAATGTCCCCCACAAGACGTTGTGTAGGCGGAATAAGAATGTGGAGAAGGAGATCTATCCGTCTAGGGTCGAAGATGGCGGATTTCCGCTTTGGGAATCTCCGCACCCGCTTTGAGCTAGGCCGATGCCAACATAAAGGCTCTCAGTGCGCGTCTAGCCTGTAACCATGAACGAATAACTAAAATGCGGTTGTCAGCTGAGATCCGTCATGCTGTGCGCTCTCTCTCTAGGGCAGCCAACCAGCGCCGCTTGCAATGGTGTCGCAATTCCGTCCGGAACGTTCATACTCAGGGTGTCCAATCAGGCACTGTTGGATATTCAAACTATCGATCTAGCTTGTGGTCCTATGCGGTACTTGAAGCTGGCATGACAGGCCTTGGACTGATATCCTGGCCACTCGGACCACGGACGTCAGTCCAGAGTGAGGAGCAGCCGATCAAGTACGCCGACAGAACAACTATGCTCGAGGTAAGCAGGTTAACCCAGTACTCTGCAATAAGTGCTAATCACTTTCTTGAATTGCTGCTAGGGTGTTCAAGCTATAGCGGACGTTCTCGGGCCAGACGCAGTGACCATGGACGAAGACGACATTGATATGCATTCATACACAGAGGTTTCGACATCCCATTGCGCAACAAGACCAGTGGCGGTTGTGAGGCCCAAAAACACTGAGGAAGTCTCCAGCATTGCACGTATATGCTCAGAGTATAAGATCCCGATGAGTATGCCTCCGCGAGAGCGATTTTATAACAGGCAGGAATTGACAAGCACTGCAATGCATAGTTCCATTTGGCGGCGGATCCAGCGTCGAGGGCCATTTCACGGCTCCGTATTCCGGACTAAGTATCGATTTCTCCCAGATGAATCAGATAGTTGCCTTCCACGAGGACGAGTACGGCATCCTAGAGATGGATTGTACGCTTGCTGATACTTGATAGCATGGATGTGGTCGTCCAGCCGGGCGTAAACTGGATGGATCTCAATAGAGAGATCAAGGACAGTGGCCTATTCCTGCCTATGGATCCGAGTCCAACGGTAAGCTCGCTTACCTTTCATTGTGAGTATTACTCACATGGCTCCAGGCACTTATTGGAGGCATGGTTGCTACGAACTGCAGGTATCTTTTACCGCCAGAGCTAAAGGAAACCCAGATCAGAGCTGATACCATGTCCGTAGTGGAACCAACGCAGTCCGATACGGTACAATGAAGGACTGGGTAATCAACCTAACAGTGGTCCTGGCCGATGGCTCTATCATCAAAACTCGCCACCGAGCCCGGTATGTAGCCCAGATCCCTTGACTTTGTTCACCATGAACGGAACTGTTTATCTAATAAGCCCAGAAAATCATCCGCTGGCTACAACCTCACCGGCCTGTTCACCGGTTCAGAAGGTACATTGGGGATGATCACAGAGATAACACTCAAACTGGCACCAATTCCTGAGAAGCAGAGTGTTGCTGTAGCTACCTTCCAGTCTATTCGGGAGGCGGTAGCCTGCGCTTCAAAGATCATACGCCAGGGTATCCCCATTGCCGCCTTGGAACTTATGGACGAAGTACAAATGCAAGTTTTGAATCGGAATGGTGGTGCTGGTGGTAGAATGTGGCGGGAGGAGCCCACATTATTGTTGAAGTAGGTACATTTCTGCAATTCCCTCGTCACAGCGAACTCCTATAACTCACTTTGTATGATTAGATTTGCAGGCACCAGTCAATCTATAGACGCAGACATCGGACGAGTTCAGAGAATAATCCCGGAGGAAGGGGGGAAGAGCTTTGAATTTGCGCGGACGGAAGCAGAAAAAGGTAATCTCTGGGCTGCTCGCAAAGAAGCTGTTTGGGCGATGTTGGCGCAAAGACCCGAAGGTACGCAGCTATGGTCTACTGATGTTGCTGTGCCGTTGTCGAGGACGCCGGAGATTATTGGTAGGTGGCAAGTCCTTGCCTACCTCAGTGGTTCTATGCTGTACTAAGACCTGAGTTCCTGAGTTCAGATCTATCAAAGAAAGAGTGCGAGGGTCTTGGGCTATTCTCTAGTATTTTGGGACATGTCCGCGATGGGAACTTTCATCAAGCTGTCGTGTATGACCCTAGTAGCCCGACTCAGACCCAGATAGTGCAGGAATGTGTTAGGAAAATGGTGCATAAGGCGGTAGAGATGGAGGGGACGGTTTCGGTTTGTCCCCTCGAAGTACTATACTAGCGGATCACTAATTTAGCTGGCGTATCCCAGGGCGAACATGGAATTGGGCTAGGCAAGAAGGAGTGTCTGCTTGAAGAACTCGGCCTAGAAACAGTTGCTTTAATGCGGACGTTCAAACGAAGTCTAGATCCCAAGTGAGTTACTTGTACCAGGATCACAGGGGCTACAACTGATGATGTCTAGTTGTCTTATGAACCCGGGGAAAATATTTGAGCCTTGAGACGAACCACGCCTTTATTTACTTGGGGTCGTAGATCCGAGCGGTGGCCATATTGGAATGAGATTCCAGGGAGGATTCTTGGCTGGTGGCCTAATTCGTCCAGAATCGACCCATAGATTACACCAGGATTGCCTTAATCTCCTGGTGGGGTGGTAAGTAGCAGTAGAGGCTGCCTGAGAAGAGAGATGATACTATCAGATGAGCTGCAGGGTGGGCCTTAAGATTACCTTTACATGTGCATAGGGCACAAGATGCAACTGACCAAATGATTGGTTGTCTTGCGCCGTTTCGTAGAGCAGTCGGGCAAACTAGCGATAGATAGACCTGCCTGTAACCTAGTGATAATAATATACCATTTTAACCTAATACCTACCAGCTATATACAATGTGCCATACTTCTGCTAGAAATAGATGAACTGGGAAAATTCACCATCCTATATCCATATTCGACTTCTGAGCCTCAATAAGTCCTGAATGTGTCTCGAAAATCTCGCTGGCCTGGTTATCATGAGATATTCTGAGAGCATTTACTTATCCATTTCTCGGTCCAGAAAAGGTCACACTGGTCAGAGACCATGACCTGGTCTGTCCAGGTCGCGCATATATAGCTGGCCCGCCCGTGGCAGTCATTAAGATCAGTACGAAGGTCTGATAGCTTGCTTATGACAAATAAATCAAGTTTGAGACCTTAACGATTGATTAGAAGGTAGTTTCAAAGACCTTTTAATGGCTGAGAGTTCGTGGCCCAATACTGTCCTGCGATCTAGATTGTGTAAAACACTGAGATTTCCAGACGTTGTAATTTATACCGTTCATGGTATTGCGGATATGCCCCGCTAGCGCCATTACATGACGGTTTGCATAACCTAAAAAATAAACGACATTGGTTCAGCCTCACCTATCATAGAACCGAAGCCCTGATCTATTTCAATGCACTCCAAGAACCCGACTACCATGCTGCAACCATTTAGGGCAAGGCCCCACAGCAAAGCCCTTCCAGTGCGGCTGAGATGTCTGCTGCGTTGGCACAGGCGTCGCCGTTGAGGTTTCTGCGGGCATATAAGGGGTGTCAGCCCGCCCTGTGGCTTTTTGATCTGCACCCTGAATCCGTATACGTCACGATTTTGATATGGTTCGCATCGTTGAAATCATGGCAGACGAAGATACGCGCAACACCAGCATGCTGGAGCTGAACGAGACTGTAAAGCTGAACGAAGGCGAGAATGGAGAAACAAATGGCCCTGTACACCCACGGAAAGGAATGCCGGAGTGGAAATGGAAGGGCACCCTTGCGGTCATCTTGCTGCAGACTATTATTAGCGGTATGTGTGTCATTATCCTGCCCCCCTCAACCTTACTCATTTAACATGTGCTAGGGTACGATGTTAGCAATGTCGCGAATATCCAAGCTCGCCTGTATGAGACCTTTGGAAATATCGAGCTTCTGCCCTGGGTGGGTCTGTCGTACAGTTTGGCCAACTTTGCGCTTATCTCGCTGTCCCGCAAGATCTTGTTTGTTTGCAACATGCGCTGGGTATACATTGCTAGCGTGGTGATATTCATGGTCGGTGCTGCAGTGGGCGGAGCGGCGCCGAGCATCCAGGCTGTCATTGTTGGGCGAATCATCATGGGCATCGCCGGCGCCATCGTCTACCAAAGGTATCCGCTCATTTATCGTTCCTTACTGAGCGCGATCAATGCTGATATTTCCAGTAACATGACGTTTGTCTCAGTGTTCGCCACTCCGGCTGAGCAGCCCCAAATTTTTGGCCTGCTAGGCGCCATCTGGGCCGCCGGGCTGGTCGTTGGAGGGCCTATTGGGTCTGCTCTGGCGTCGAACCCAAACACTACCTGGCGATGGGCCTTCTACATGAACTTGCCCTGGGTCGGATTGAGTCTGGTCTTGACCATCGTGTGCTTCCCAAGCCAGTACTTTGGGCCCGACATCCCTGTTCTTCAACGCATCCGCAAGATAGACCCTGTCGGCGTCCTTCTAAACGCCGCCTCCACCGTGCTCTTTGCCGTAGCCTTGCAGTTCTCCGGCCCAATCTGGAGCTGGGATTCCGGTGCCACGATTGCAGTCTGGATCGTCTTTGGGGTCGTCACCATCGCCTGGATTGTCCAGCAATGTTTCTGCATTTTCACCACGCCCGAGGAGCGCTCGTTGCCCCTACACCTTCTCAAGCGCCTCGACCTAGTCCCACTGTTCGTGGCGTCCGGCTGCGCGGGCGCCTCCTACGCCGTCACGCTATACTACACGCCGCTCTTCTTCGCCTTCTCCCGCGGTCACGATGCCATGGAGCAGACAGTCCGTATTTTGCCATTCATTCTTGTCTTCATCATCACTGTCTTCCTTGTCGGAGGTACCGTCCTCCCCCGTCTGGGGCGCTACAATCTCATCTACTATGTCTCCGGCCTCACCATGACCGCTGGCGGAGCGGCACTGGCAGCCACAATGTCGGCATCCACTTCAGAGTCCCAGATCATGGGATTGGGGGCTCTGATCGGCGTCGGGCTAGGCTGTTCCTTCCAGCATGGCATTGGTATTTCTAATGTCATCAACCGCGACGGTAGCCCGCAGGACCGCGTTGACAGCGCGCTGCTATTCAACATGTCTCAGATGGGCTCGATTACGATAGTCCTCGTCATTGCCGGCGCAATCTTCCATAATGTCGGCTTCTCTTTGCTAGACAAGGCGATTGGCGATCGGGGATACTCGGAGAGCGATCTGCGCGAGGCACTGGCGGGTGTTTCCTCGGTGGTCTGGCAATCGAGGGATCCCGAGGTGGTCAGGCGCGGAATTGAAGCCGTTTCAACAGTTCTTGCAAGGGAGTTCTACTTGGTCGTGGCGTCGGGTGCGCTCTGCCTGGTGTGCGCGGCGGCGATGAAGTGGGAGAAGTTGGATTATGGCCGTAAGCCGTAAGGAAAGCATCAAAAATGGCTTGAAGCGGGGACAAGCATGCCGTTTCAATAAAGACCTTCGAAAATTTTCGTTTCATCTTTTTTGTTAAAGAGTGTAAATGGAATAATGAAAGTATTGCCGACTGCCAGCCTTAGGCTGTCGATTGAGAGACATTTAATGACGATGATGGACCAGCCGTAGGCGAACAGATGTGCCCCTCAAGCTACTTACGATTTGTTTTTCATATGTACATATTGGTTAAATCCAACAGCTGAAAGAGTCTTGGTGTTTCAAGCGGCCGTTACTCTTTCGTCCAAGCTTGTGACTGGAATATTAGCCGCGCTCAGCTGCTTACGGTGATGATATGCAGATGAAGGATCTAGCACAGAGCATCTAATTTGGAAAGAGTCGTTTCGTTGGAGCTGAAAGTTGATGGTATAGTTGCCTGCCATATCTTCCACATGGCAGTTGCTATACACGTGCCACGAATGGCCGGAAGGATCTCAGGTGTATGGACTATTTATTCTGTGCGGACGGCGCCAGCCGCAGTCCCAGAGTGCCTAGTCTTGATTCGGGAAACCATTAAACTTAACGTCGTTTATGTTCTAGCGACTGGAAATTTGACGACTGTAGCATCTGCGGCACGCCTTCCGTGGCTGGACATGTGTACTTGAAAGCCGTTTAGCTATTACTCTCTAGAGAGCCAATCTTCGGTGTGGCTTGGCCGATTTCTCTCCAAGTAGCCAGAGATGTGTCTAATCGTATAGAGGACCGACTCGGCCTCTGCCGTTCTTTCTGTCTCAGACTTGGACTATGGGCAGAACCACCTTGTGCATTCCACAATCCATTTCAGGCTAAGGCCTGAATGACGCCTTGCTGCATCTGAGCAACCCTCAGAATCCAAATTCTGGCTCCTCTAGAAGCTCGTCGAACCAAACATCAAACCGCGGCTCATTCATCTCCTTAGGTTCTACAAATGACCCGTTATCATAGATCTCGATTCCCTTTTGGATCATCAATGCTGCAGATCCGAAAAGAGCCAGGGTGTCTGTTTAATTGTACGTATGGCCCATGTCAGCCAGCATTCATGTATCTTGAGGGTCATCTAGGGCACCTGGGAAGGAATGACCATGTTTGAGGCTCCATACCTGCATTTTTCTCCGGACCCAATGTTTCTGGGTCAGTGCTGAGGTCTGTTACCATCTTCGCGATTCTCTTTGCGTTTTTCCAGCCTATTAAAGAGTTAGTAGAAGTATATAGGCAACTTCACAGCGGAGTTCCCGCTGGAGTCCCAGAACCCAACACCTACCATATCCATCTCGACCACCTACATCTACAGGTATGAACTTATCTGGTCCTGCTGCGCCGCGTGTATGCATCAACTGATTGGTTCGAGGAGCAATATTAGTAATGGCAGATACAATCTGCCGGCACACCGACACGTTTTCCCGGGGAAAAGAAGGTTATCGACAATTTACTCACCTCATGAAGAATTACTTTGTCAAACAAAGAAACAAGATCAATGGGCGTATAATAGCGATTTGTAATCCATTTATCGAGTAAGGTAGCAAGCTTGGCCCAAGTTACAGCGGATTTGTCTTTCCACCACGAGCTGAACGTCTTGTATTTTCTCTTCATGCCGTACTCGAGGAACCACGGGCAGAAAGTGATTTCGCAGTTTTCAGTCTCGTCATAGGGACACATAGTCCACGCAAGATTTGTTAAGCATTCGAGCAATTCGGAAATGTAATTTTCGGCGAGAAGTTCTTTGGTATGCGTGTTGAATAACCTGATGCCTTTTGTCCTGCTAAGTTGTTTCTTTATGCGTCGCGAGTCGCAGTAAAACCTCTGGCATGCCAATGAAGTCAGGTAAATGTATCTTTTTCAAATCACAAAGGGGGTATATAGTATGGGAGAGCTTACCACGTCGTAAAAATCCAGTACGGGCTTCGTCAAGGCAGTGTTGCGGTCTTTGATTCCAACTCTTGTTTTGAAAAAGACGCCTAGACAGGGAGATAATGATAGTCAGCTTTTCAATGCAACCTGAGTATCCTGCGTAGCCGCCGGTAGAAATTGCACCTTGGATTTTTCGTCTCTGTTTCTCGACATGCACCGTGGAGTGATTGCCAAACAGATTTTCCAGAAGCCTTCTCATCTCATTACTGGGGTTCACCAGCTGCTGTTCTCCCGTGTTCATCATCTCTATGGCGCTCTCGATGCCTTCTACTATCAGGTTTTGGTGGTCTTGGGTGCGTAGAAAAAAAAAATTGTCAGCGAGGATCGAAGCTGGATGAGAAGGATTCCGGCCATCTTACCTTTGGAACATGATTCCGGATCGATCCAGTAGGCCTGGGACACTGAGATAGCGGAGAAGCCTGTCAGGGCTGCAAAAACCCAATTGACAATCCGCATAGTGACGGTAGAGGGGGAGGGATTGATTATCCGGTTTGGGAGCACTTGGTCGCTGCGTTTCTGGTCGGGCAGCGTGCCACTTTTAAACAACAGGGACAAGTCCTCTTTTCGCGCTTTGGGAGTATTCCCTCAAAGAAGTAGCCATTTCTTCAGGACCTATGCACCGCCGGTCGATCCTAACAGCCCTGTACGGCGTGCCAACAGTCAGCGGCACTGTCAGGCTGCCGGCGTGCGGCCCCACTCCGCCGCTAGGTGAACGGCTGACGGATCGGTGATGGATGAGGTTGCCCTATTCTAATATTGAGCTTGGTGCTAAGAACCAGTAAGAAGTGCAGGAATCTCTCCACAGGCCAGCAGCTCTCCGATAAGGGGTTAGACGTTATTATATTGTCCGGCAGGGCGTTCTGCAGGGTTGCATTTATCCTCAGGGACATTTCCACACACATTGATGATTTGTCGAATGAAGTCTGCTTGGTCGAATGCTCTTTCCTCTTCTACAGATTATGATTGACCATCCGTGCTTCTGAACCCCTTCAGCCGCGAAAATTTCTATTCTTCTTTGCCACCTCATGGTGCTCTGCCTTGGCAGATGGACTAGTACGGCACGGTGGCGCCACATAGGAGCCCTCACAGCGCCTGAACAGCGACAGTAGTGACCACCTGTTCACATGGCTTGACGGATGATATAAATCCCGTCTTGGGACTAAAGCCTGCCAGTTGTGTCCTGCTTTTCCTCGATTCCTGCAGAGTTCCGAGGCCCTCGGGATGCATTGGCTACGGTCTATACACGCCGTTGTTGGCATTTGTCTGGCTGCCGCCTGCGTGAATGCTAAGGCCGCTGTGGTCGCGTCAAAAACTATAGAGCTGTTTCCAGAAGTGACACTCGAAGAACGGGCTCCCACTATTACAAGCCGGCCAGACCCTCCAGTAGTTGACTTTGGTGATGCAGAGACATACAGACCGCGTATCGGCGTCGACACCAACTATCTGACATGGGAGGAATCGAGTACTAAAGTGAGTAGACTCCAGAATTCCCGAATATGGGGTTGAAGCTCACGCGAGGTACCGACTCGCAGTGGATCGGTGTGTGGACAGAATACCTCACCCAAGGGCCCTCGACGACGGAGTATATAAAGATGCACACAGCTACGGCGACGGAGGACGGCCAGCGTCCTGGTGATGTTGCTATCTTGGTACCCCCGGTGGTTGCTACAGCTCTTGCCAACACCGTTACAAAGTCAATGGAAGCATGTAAACTCCCAATTGTGAAACGCAGGGTCAGGACAGGTGGCATGTACCCTTCAAGCCCCTTCTCTCTTATACATAATCTTATACAGTAGGTGGCTAACTGTGTCAGAACTGGTCTGCCTCCTCGAAGAAGGGTTTGGACATGTCGAAAAAGGCGCTTTGGAGGTCATCCCGGATTCCGCCTGGGCACTGCCAGAGATCCCCATCAACGACATCCTTCCACTTGATACGTACGGACAAGAGACGTTGTCCCTAATGCTGCAAGTGCTCAAGACCCAGGCACGACGGAACATGCTGAAGATGCTTTACGTGTCGTCGATCATCTCGCTATCAGTCAGCGGTGTCGAGGCGATCAAGCACGAATGGTTCCACCGATTCAACATCCCCGCCAATGGAATTCCCAAGCCCAAAGAAGAGGAAGATGGGCTGACCTGCGATAAGAACGCGCCTCGCGATGAGTTCTCCCTGACGTGCACGGATCATAACTGCAATGGACCGAATGAGTGTTCTGATCCCATAGCTTGCGATACCTCGAACGACCGCTGCACTACTGGGCATGACAAGGGCTGTCTCTGTCTGCATGAGTCTTTCGATATTATCGCAGAATACATTCCATTAGAGTTCTTTGAAGTGCAGGATGAGATAATCGAGGGACTGCTTAATTCCTCCGCCGGCGTCCCTTCCAAACCCTTCCCTACTTTGAGGTTGTTGCCTCTCGGCGACTCAATCACGAAGGGATCTGGCAGCAGTGACGACAACGGATACCGCAGGAGGCTGCACGACTTACTGCTCAATGATGCAGACACTGGAGGGGACAACGATGACGACAGGGTATCCAAAGTGGACTTCATTGGCACGTTCCGTAATGGCAACTTCGAGGACCGCGACCACCAGGGTCTCTCTGGGAAGCGAATCTCGGACATCGCCGCTGCGTCAGATCGTGTTGTCAAGGCGCGACCAAACGTCATCCTCGTCCACGTAGGCACGAACGATCTGGATAAACCTGTTGAACCCGTCGAGACTGCGCCGGACCGCCTCCGGGCATTGCTTGACGGACTCAGGGAAGCCTGTCCGGATGCAGCGATTCTCGTCTCGGAGGTCATGCTCAACACCCATACAGACGTGCAGGCTAAGATCAACGTCTTCAACCAAGCGCTAAACGGTATTGTTACGGAGAAGCAGAACGCCGGCGAACATATCGCGGTGGTCCCCATGGGCAATTTGCTCACCTCTGAGGACCTGGCGGCGAATGACTATAAACACCCGGGCAATCAGGGGTACAAGAAGATGGCAGGCGCCTGGTTCAATGCTATTGATGAGGCGAACTCGCGCAGCTGGATCAAAAACCCTGTAGAGCCCGAAGTGACCTCCGGCGTCGGCCTAGGTGGCACAGGCAGCAGCCGGAATATCTGTGATGGAAACAACTGGGAGCGAGTCGGGACGGTGACGCCCCCCTTGCTAAAAGTCTGGAATGAGCAAGGCATTTTTGCTTATGATGGCCGACTACCGACAGCCAAATGGGTACAGTGGGCAGATATCAATGGTAAGGATCCTTGAGCAACCCGGGACTTCTGTTAGTGCTGTCTTCGATCTCTAACGATTGTAACAGGGGACGGCCGGGACGACTACCTTGCTATCCAAAAAGACGGCGCAGTGCATGCGGCTCTCTTTGACGAAAACGGTCAGCTCGCGCGTGTCGTGAGGAATTTCGCCGCTGGTGTCAACGGATTCTCGGGAGACAAGGTGCATTTCGCAGACATTGACGGAGACGGGTACGCGGACTATGTGCTCCAAGCTATCAACGGCTCCGCGACAGTGTCAATCAACACACATAATGTTGGTTCCAAGACCGGCGAACGCAATTTCGAGGCCCCCCGTTTGATTGCAGGTGGCGTCGATGACGTACCGGGGAGCAAGATCCGCTACGCGGATCTTAACGGTGATGGTCGTGCTGATTATCTGATACTGTATGATGGCGGCGCGGTCAAGGCATATATTAACAACGGAGACTATCGATTCCACGAATACGGCACTGTGGCCACGGGCGTTTCGGGCGCACCGGGTAGCAGGGTTGTCCTTACGGATGTGGATGGCGATGGTTATGCGGACTATGTCATTTTGGCTGTTGAACGGGAGCTTCCTAGCGCTGGGTGCATGGCGGATTCGGACTGCAGCGGTGAATGCGACGTAAGTATCTTCTCTCTTCTTTTTATACTGTCAATAATGGCCTAGGAATGCGGGCGATGATCGCTAACCTATTACCCTAGTCTGAAGAGGACTACTTTTGCCAGAATGAGTAAGTTTGGGTATCATCCTCCTGCCTAAGTACTTCGAAATTGACACAAAATCCAGTGGAAAGTGCAAATGCGAAAAGAAGCCAGAAAAGGAATGTTCAAAGACTGCAGACTGCTTAGGTAAATGTAGCAATGTGAGTAGCCTACCCACCCCCATCTTTGCCAGGCGGCTGGAGGCCGGGCAAGGAAGCTAATGAGAGAATCATCAGGATTATAATGGCTTCGTCTGTCAAAATGGGTATGTATAATCTGTATTCGTCATCCTCTATGCCGTGCTAAGCCGGGAAATAGAGCTTGCCAGTGCTTCTTCCCTGAGGCCGACGTCGCTCTAGGCCATACGACCTGCAATGAAGATAGACAATGTTCATCCGAATGCCGGGTAAATCTGCGATCAACATTTAGAGTCTTCTTAACTAGGCCTGGCTAATCATTCATCCTCTGTAGGAGAACATGGGATTCTATTGCAAGGAGTGAGCGGCATCTGTTGCAGTCTAATATCTTCTCGTGCCAAATCTGACGGAGCTCTTAGGGACTTCGAGGAGTGCCACTGTCTTGTTGCCTACGTGGATGGAAGAGCTACAGAGTATGAATGTGACCCCAAGGATGACTGGGAGGTCTGTGATTCTCACTGCCCGGTATGTAATTCTCGAAGCTCCGCAGATTAGTGTCTGACATGACAACCAAGGGTGCCATCGGTTTCTGCATGTTCTCCCAACGAGAAGATCTCACACAGTAAGACCAAAATCTGTCCAAGGAGCCACACTGTACGTCTTCTAACATTTGCCAGTCGTGTCTGCCACTGCCTCGACAACGTAGAGTCGTTGAAGCGAAGAGATTTGTCCGTACTAAGTGCCAACATCACAATGGACCGTTCAGCACCTTCTGGTCAGATGCAAAACCAAAAAAGAGCCGACGGAGCAGAATCAGCCAATCCCATCACCTTCATGCGCAACACGCATAAGCTGGCCACCGATGGCAGTGGTGGTAACTGGGCTGAGCGGACGCTGCTCTCCACCGGCGTCCAGAATCCCGAAGGGTCTGTTCACTTTGCCAAGTTCATTCACGACAAGATTCCCGACTACGTCGTCGTGGCGAATCCGGACACAGACCCTGCTTTTGGCGTCTGGTCTGGCACTGGAATGTATGACAAGGCTGGCGCTATCCGGTTTGCCGATCTCGACGGCGATGGGCGCGACGATTATATCCGTGTTAGCATTAACGGAGCGGTCGATGCCTGGCTAAATAAAGGAGTTAATAGCCTAGTTCGCCTCCCTGGACTTGCTCCTGGTCTTAAAGGAGTCACCCCGGAGAAAGTTCAGTTTGCAGATGTTAATGGTATGTATCACCCCCTTCTCCGCCCCTCCTCTTTTTCTCTTCCACAATTTCTGTGTGTGTTAGATGCGTATATGTACCGAGTGACTGACTGAGTTCTTTCAGGCGATGGCAAGGCAGACTACCTGGTGGTTTGGGAGGGAGGCGCCGTCGAGGCGTACCTCAACACAGGACAGCTCGCACCCAGCGGGAAAGGAGATGGTCGGAACTGGAGAGAGAAGATGGTCATTGCGCCGGGCATTAACGGCGTCCTCGGTGATAAAATTCGGTTTGCAGACATTGACGGTACGTACTGTGAACAGACCAGATCCATACTGTGCTACAGAATGGGAGCCGGAATGCCATTCTCAGCTGACAACACGATATAGGAGACGGCAGAGCAGATTTGCTGGTGTTGTATGATGGTGGCGGCATCGATGGATACCTGAACACAGGCGTTCTAAATCAAGACTCTTCTAAGAGAAGCTGGCAGAAGCTATCTGGGCCTTTTGCGGCCGGAGTCAACGGAGTCCCAGGAAGCAAGGTCCGCCTTGCTGATATTGACGGTATGAAGCCACCCAGATACCTTTTCAACCAAGAAGGTATTACATTCACAACAAAACCGCTTCTAACACTGTATGTTCACAGGTGACGGCCTAGCAGACTACCTCGTCCTTTACGACGGAGGAGCCGTCCACGCCTATCGCAACACCGGCAACGTCGCAGACGACCCTAACTCGCGGAACTTTGACGACTGGGGCGTCATAGCAGAGGGTGTCAGTGGGATCTCCGGCAAGAATGTCTATTTTGCGGATCTCAGCGGCGATGGCAAAGCAGACTATGTCGCTATCAATGAAGACGGATCGATTGAACTTTTAGCCAACAAGTGTGGCGCCTAGTGAGATTTATGTTAGAGTTGTTCTTGCCATCGATCAAAATCAAGTTGGTGCTTTTAGTCTGAATAATAGATATAGCCGAAGATATTGAACCGCTTATAGGCCCTAACATGTACTAAATAGTTTAACATGAGAAGATTCGCTTGCCACTGCTTATGGCACGGTTATTGCGTATACTTGCCAAGCTACACATTTTCCTCGCTAAATCTGTTTTAAGTATTGAGTCGTGGTTTCCTTTCAAATAGCCCCATGGAAATAGAGCTGAGAGATGTTCAGGGGCTGTAAATTGGGAACGGTCGCCAGAAAATGAGCGGATGAATAATTGCAAAGCTTGAGTTCCACTGAGAATAATAATTCGTCTCGCGGCAATAACGATGTGGATTGGGAGGATCATTCCACTATCGTCTCCGGTAGGGATGTGCCCTAGATGTAGAGCATGACATGCTTATAGACATATCTTGACACACCTCACCATGCCGCACAATTGATTGGTACACTTTCTGAAGTATGAAAACGGATATCAGGCTTTCCATCACAATATCATGATTGTAATGGCTCTGGTATGCTTTTGTTGGGACAAACTGAAGTTCGCTGCCCCGTTGTTGTCTATCCCACGTTCACACCTTCGTTCTTGTTACTCAGCCGCGTTTCCAGATTCTCCCGGTCGTGCTTTATTCAGAAAATTGTTTTTGGACTAGCTGCGTTATGTTAGGACCTTGACTGCCCTGATTAATCTGGTAGCAGGTGAAAACATGAGTGTAGGCCATTGTCCAGCCACTGTAATGATACCGCCAGCTGGAGCAGCGCTTCTTGTACAATTGCGCTACTTACATACAAAGATCGATATACGTTAATTGCTTTTTTTTTCGCTGGAGGGAGAACCAACAAGGTCACCGCCAAACGGACATTGTTCATTGGTGCTTCCTTCAACGTCATGTACAGGCCGGTCTGTTCTGCAATAAATGGGTGTGGTAACGAGTGGCTTTTATTAGCCACCACGCAATATGAAGCAGGCGTACCCCTACTTCGCCATCCTTACTATGCTCATACGGCATACCTGTCGGTCATTCGTGCCTGGCTCTTTCCCACGAGTTGTCCATGATAAATGTGTTGGCTGCGAGCTGCTGCCCTATTGACGGTGAATAGACCTACTATAAGCTAATTTCGATCTATATGGAATGGAACACAATAATAAAATCATGAATGCACTCAGGTACCATTGGCCGAGATAAAAACATGGTGTATCATTCCAGCCACTAGGCCTTAGCTGCTTGCCAACGAATATACACCGAACTAGTGGGACCTAAACGGGACTTAAAGCAAACTTTCTGCATTCAGCGACAGACGTCTTCTTGGCATCGTCTCTTATACAGCGGCATGTCAGAAGCTTTGGCGATATATGATACCCCGTAATGCACACTAGTGTAAAAGTAAATTCCGCTTTTCTAATCTAGCTAGTACGAAGCTATTCGAAGCTCAGAACTTTGCAACGTAATCTTCTAACGCTGAGCCGACCAGACCTGGTCAAGGGAAAGATATTTGGGTATCTTTTGATCGATCTCGCGTTTGATTGTAGCAAGCGTTCGCGAGTACAGAATATGAGGATGCTGCTGATGACCCATTGTAAATATACATTCAACGGACTATGGCTCACAAAGTCTGACCCAGATATCCGGCCTTAATTTATTTGCCCATCGCTTCCTAGTAAACCATGCTGTATAGCTTTAACGTCAGCCCAAGGCGTTTACGCGTTGTTCACGCCCGCAGAGTAGCTTGATTCATCCTAATTTGGAAGCGGTTGATAGTAAGCGCATTCTATGGGACGCTTAAAACCGCTATAACTCTTGTGCTACCCCTGTCTCTAAATTTAAGCACCAATCTTCCCGTCCCCGCAGTTCGAGGGAACTGAAACACGGCGTTACTTTTGTCGGCGGCTCAGCGCCCAGGAGCAGAATATACGTTGTGCCTAGGCTCACGATATCCGATTATAATCTTCGAAAGAAAAGGTTTGAATTTGTGCACGTATCTGAATAAGATGCCGCGGCAAAGAGTTTCTTCCTCTAGAAAGCTGAGTCCACAAGAACAGCACGCGCTCATCCGAAAATATGGCATATCAATCGACGGGCCCCTACAGCGGCAAGGCTGACCATAACAGTACGCGCCCCTATTCGGCCTTGTGCGCGATATAGAAAAGGTTCAATACGACGATTACGTTGTCAAAGACTGCGCGGGGAACGATGCGAGAATATCCTCCTCTCGAATATGTGCAACCGAGTCGTGAAGATTGTTAATCAACCGCGTGCTCTTCGCGCTTCTCTGGAGAACGAGGAAGCGTGGAGGCTACAAACAGAGCATTTGATTCTTGACGGATATCAAAAAGATCTGAAATGCTATGTGGATACCTAGTTCCATTCGTTCTCTTAAAAGTATACTGAATGTATACTGATGGTTGAGAATAGTCATATCTGCGCGGACTGGTGCTGGATGTCTGATTTTCAGGCGCATCCAAGCTGTCTAGCGGCTGCATCTCGCTTGCAGACGGCAAGCAACATAGAAAGCTCTGTCAATGCCACGAGACTGTTAGGGCAAAGGTGTTGGTAAGTTAAACACGGAGTGGGAGGAGGCGGCTAACGTTCGGCACCCTAATGGCAGGCTGAACTACCCTCTCAGAACACGTTCGTCACCAGAGGAAGCTGCAAAGTCATCGACAGGTCAATGGTCGAAATCCAGAAAAAGATGCTGGCTCATCATAAACCTGACCGTGTTATCGGGCTAAAAAGAGCTGTTGAGTTAGAACACCTCCTCACTGCTAACCCTAGCGTCCCGGGAACGGTGATGGAGGACGGTATGGAAATGCAGGTATACTTCCGGTTTCTAGTCCTTGGGGCAAATCCGAGAAAAACAGCGTGGGGTTCGAGTCAATTGAGCGACAGACTGTTTTTCCAATCCGCGCCATGCTCGGTCTGCAACAGAGTCTGGAAGCATCCAGCAATGTGCAGTTCGACCCATTTTTTGGTTCCTGGCAAATCGTGGAAATGAATGGAGAGTGTACGCCTGCGTCCCTGACCGCGGTCAAACTGTAAGTTGGCCCCATTTGCTGTCCCAACATGAAAGCTCACAGCTCTCACGCAGCGAGTTATCGATCTCCGGCACGGGTCCATTCTTAGGCATGATTCGGCACTACAACTCCTCTTGGCGACAGATTTGTTATGTGACTGGGCAAGGGACATATTACAGGAGCGAATTGTAAGCTGCCTACGAGAACAGGCTGGACCGGACATTCCGGGGCTGCAGGCCCAGACCAGTATAGCTATCCTATCAGGGATATCAAGTCCTTCACCGATTGAACCCGCCGAAATCTCGCTGGTCCCTCCTTGGGGGACTTCTGAACATAACAGTGGCTGGCAATCCGTACAATCAGTCTCTACGGTCCCTGATGTAGTCGTCAAGTCCGAGATTAAAGATGTGAGTATGGACGGGGTGCCTGAAGAAAGATTAACCCCAGAAGCTTCCAGCGTGAGCCAGCCGGCACAACCTATTCCGGTACCATCGGTGGACCCAGAATACGGGATATCTTACCGGAGTACTACCCTGAACACATAGCTATCAGGTCTCATAGAGATGTGCAACTTCGGTTTCGTTTACTCTCTCTCCCCGAGTCCGCTCACGACCTCGCTCTCATAATGGCGGCAATGGACGGAGAGGCCAAGATACATCTGACAGCCCGCAAGAAGTTGGAATTATTCAATCCACTTTATCTTTTGATTGTGGACTCACAATATCTAGACAGGATTGGCGCCGCCTGGGGAAGCCCCAACACCCGTCCCTCACCAAGCGACGGTCCCTTGCTCTATGCTTGCCTGCATTGGGGGGCGACCAACGACATGTTGACTGGGTGCTGACGAAAGAATTAGCGTGCATAACGGCGTCACCGGTTGCCATTGCAGCCTTCGCAAATATTATTGATTACCCCACTGCAACAAGAAATCTGCTTCTAAGCGCCTCGATGACATCGACCGAACGTGCGCCGCGCCTGATCCACTGGCTCCGCCACCTTCCGCTGCTTGAACGAGTTCAAGCAGCGTCCAGGAGTCAGTTCCTGTATTTGAAGGCGTTTTACGGTCGTATAACAGCGGATGACTGGATCGAGAATCGCGAGAAAGCGGCATTTACTTCTCGTCTCTGGGAATGCCGAGACTCGCAACCACGGACTTTCCTCAGATGCCTCAAAAATACCTACTCAATTGCAGGAGCAAAACCACACTTTGGTGATCCTGAGCATGATAACAAAATCTTGCGGGTGCTTCGAGTTCCGAGAATTGCCAAACAGTGAGAATTTGCTCTTCTACGGAACCCAGTGGAGGCTAAGAAGCCGCCATTTTGTGTATTCGAGTTTAACAATCGATATGATGCCGAACCTAATCCTCCCACAATTTGCAGGGCTGTTCGTTCATACATAGAAGAGGGGCCCGGATGCTTTTATGGAAGAAACCTGCCACTCACAGCGCTGGATAAGTATTTGGCTGCGTTATCAGACGTTTTGGAGAAGTGGGATTGATCTTTAAATGGTCGAGTAATGAGGAGACCATGATTCGTGCGGCTTCAAACAAATAGGATCATGGGGCTTCTTTATAGAAAGATTATTCCATAATTTTCTAAGTCCCTACATCTCTCCCATCTTGCGATTGTGGAATGACTCTACTAACAAGGTTAATTCTAGTTGGCAAATATAGGTTCCTCATCTATCATGAACTACATTCTCGATTTATGCCTTCTATATACATGTCCTTTAATTTAGACTTTGTATGTCTAACTTTTCATTGCTGAGAGGTGCTAGAAAGACTAATTTATATATCATATATATTAAGCCTTGGTAGTTTCTTATCTCAAGCACGCCCCACAATCTAATCGCGAAATTGATAAAATATGCTTGGGAGATACTTGATCAGGTACAGGGAAGTTTAATAGGAGCTGCAATGTTAGTAACGATAACACTGAAATAAACAGCCGGGAAGCTGTATAGTGCGAATATATAGGAGTTGGTGCATACTCTGGCAAGCATCTCAGTGCCTTGCTTGGCTTGGTGCGCGCCAAAACCGATTAAGTCACATCAGACCATTGATACCTGTATTCGTATGCTCATTGCCGGTAATGGTTGGAAGGAGAAATCCTGTGATGCAACCTGATACTCATGGGGCATGTGGCAGGACCCAGACTTTGACCAGCCCACGAGTACTGTAGGGGTTTGGGGTCCAGAACAGAGAGCAACTACTAGTTTAGCTCAATGAAGAGTCTCATCACAACAGAATAATTGACTGAGTTATCATAGCTACGTTCCTAAGATAGAGATAAAGAATCGGTGTGCCCTTTGAAACCATCAAGATAGGCCTCGGATAATAAATATTGCGTCTACGATGTGAGGGGTCGACCCAACCCGTGATCGGTAGGTACGGGTCCTGACCCTCGACCTGACCCGAGGGTTCGGGTTTTGACCTTGGACCCGTCACGGCTTTTGTATTAGTCTAGCAGGAACCAGAAACAGGAAAATGCCAAAGCCCACTATCTCGGCGCGGGTTTCGGGTCGGGGTGCTGACCCTAAACCTGTCACGGATTTTGGCTTGGTCTACGTGTTATAGATCCTGCCCGTCTTGGATAGAGAAATTGGGAGCCTCAGCCAACGACCAAGGGAGCTCCAGAAAAAGCAATCGAGATCCAAGCTTGCTACTGAATTAGAACTACCCTCCTATGCGCCCCACTCTCGCTTCGCTTCGAACAATATTCCCCCTTCCCCTCTTTTTCCCATCAAGAGACCCTTCTTATGCGCAAAACACACCTACCTTAGACTAAGGTAGTTTCTCCCCAACATTGACCTCGTCATGGACCTGTCGCCAGGCTAAATCATATATGCCCGCAGATGCATTTCAAGACACGGATGATCCGGCCTGGGGTTTCCCAAGGATTAGCCTTGCATTACTTTGACCATTCTTTCCCCTACGTTGGCTTTACATGGCAATGGTAGCCTTTCTTGTTAATAGGCTGATCTATACTGATGAAGTAGAGCTTTAACAAGAGGCTTCTAGCGATGTGGTCCTTACGTTATCAGGAAAGTATAAAATGTACTCTATCATATGTGAAACAGGATTGCGCGGCTCGGCATCTTGCGCAACTTGGCGTCATGGTGCCCTGCCCCGCTTATCCTAGGCCTCAGCAAATAGGATACGCCGGACTGCGGAATTAACTTGAGCCTTGTACGGGATGAAACCGCGATTTCGCCGTTACTGATTGCCCAGCTAGCTGAGATTTCCTGAGCTCCTGCTTCGATCCAACCTGAATTCAGGGCTACGTCCTGTCTCCGTCTATGCATCTGTTTAATGGCCTGACTTTGTATCCTGCCTGTTGTATGTAATCCGTTATATCGTTCTAAGAATATTTCCTGACCCTGCACTTTCACATTATGATCTGCACAGGTGCTCTGATAATCTGTGTGGTACCTGTGCAAAAACCCTAAGTGCCAAGAACTTTCACCACAAGGAGAAATTTCGGGATTTCTCTTATGGTGATAACTCCTAGATACCTTTGTAAACTGGACATTGCAGTAATCCTAGTCAAGATTTGGAAGAAATAGCGGCGTACGGTTTTCTGGGATTATAGAGCTGTTTTGTATGAGTTACAAGGACATCACGCTGGAGTAACCTGACGACTATGGGAGCTACGGATGGGCATGTCTCTTTCGTATGCCCTAGGACTTTACGTATTCCGCTGCACGTGTCGGTATGGATAGGTTACTTGATGGGGACTATCCGCAGGAAAGCGAATGGAAATGCTCTGAGACGTTGGGTCTCTATGGGCGAAAACGCTCTAGAACTCTAAATTAGACTGTTTCAGACTGGCACATCGTAGTAGTCTCTTTCTTCCGGACTGTGTACTGCGTACCGAGCAGTCAATGATAGTGTAAGATAATGTGCCAATCAAGCATGTGACCTCTAACATCTTCTATCAGCAGCTCTAAGCGTTGAAAACCCTTTCTAACCCTGTTAGAAATCCCTCATTTTGTGGAGGCAAGCTAGACATGTTTCAAGATTATCAAGTGACCTTATCCATCCATGAACTTCGGGTGGATCTCATTCCTCTTAGCTAAGCGGTGATCTAGGACACTACCAAGGCAGTTCAGGAGAAATGCTCCATTCTAACGCATATCTTGCATGTCGGTGAAGGCCTCTTTCATGGTATAGTAAAACCAGGGTGCTTGAATCCGGGTAGATTTGGTCGTTATTGCCAGGGGTACAGCACCAGTGGCTAGCGTGCCTGGACTGGACTATACCTACAGAATGCAAAAGCAAAACAATTTGCCAATCTTCTGTAGGATCTGTTTGCCACAGAAGTTCTGCTCATAGCAGGTACGGCACATCTGAATTATGGAGCCGTTGTGTTTGACAGGGTTGCTGCCTTCTGACGAATATATTCTGAAACAGCCGGCGAAAATCCTGAGGTGTGTCAACTGAACATAAGGAAACTTTCAGAGCTGTATCTGTCAGGGATAAACTATCAGGTCACTTTGAGGTGAAATATAAGATTGACATCCATCGTCCGGTCAATAGCCTTCTTTTTGATTGTTTCTTTCTATCGCGCATACTCTCGTTTAGATTACGTCCTTGTTACTACATATTCAATCATTACCATTGGCAGACCTTCCCTACCAGTACATCAAAATGCGTTTCTTCCAGGCCGTTGTTGCTCTTCCTCTGATTGCGGGTGTTGTTGGCAGCCCTCTGAATACCCGCGCTACCCTTGAAAACTGCAATGACGAGGGGGTGCAAGCAATTAACAACGCACTCGCCCAGGCTGCAGAGATGGCCATTTCAGGAGCCAGCCTCATCCGCAGCGGATCTGGCTACTCATACAGCCTCTTCCAGAGCTTCTTCAAGACCAATGACGCGCAGGCTCGCAACCGTGTTGCGGATGTCTTGGAGAAGATCGCCACAGAGGCCACGAACGGGAACCAAGGCGTTGTAACCTACTACTGCACTCCGGAGGGCATCGAATGCGTTAACAGCCACTCTTTTACCATGACCGCCTACGGTGACACGGACGGAACCTACGGAAGGGTCCGAACTTGCCCTGCATACTTTACCGATTTCCCTGCGTGGTCAAACATTTGTAGTGTCCTGGATCAAGCAACTTCTAGCTTGCATGAGCTGGCGCATACCAAAGGCATCTTCGGCCCCGAGACGTATGGCTATGACGCAGTGCATGGTTTGAGCTCTGCTTCCGCTCTTGAGAACGCTGAGAGCTATGCCTTCTTCTCCAAGTGTAAGTTTTTCTATTATTCTCAGGTAAAGGATGCATTACTAACATTTTTCCCTAGCGGCTTTCCTCAACTGCAGTATCACCTACTAAGAAGTTCCTTTAAGAAGTGAAAGAGTGGCTAGAGAGCTTATTATTGGTATTAAGCAGCTGACGGGTTTGCAGTCAAGGTTGCATCCGATTATTGTTGGCGGCCGCTGTCGTTCATTTCGGCGCAAGGTGGCATATCATTGTGATGTATACTTATAAGACTCTTGACTCAGGGCTTGACAAAACCCGCAGGTCGGTTGAAAGTCAGGACCTGTACCCGAAGCCTGCTAACCCGTGCAGGGTTTTGGGTGATCATAGGTTAACTGTCAAATACTTATTTCGCATAAAAATTCTCCTAGTTAGTTTATATTCTCTGCATAAAATACCAATTTATCTACTTGTTTGGCATATACGCCATGTATGTACTGTTGGATAGCCTGCAAGTTACCCAATAAACCTGTATTTATTGAAGGTCCCGACCTATAAACAACCTGCGAGTTTAGGGGGTGTACTCGAATCTGGACTATCATAGGGTTGACCCTGTGACAGGTTACCAGTTACCAGCGGGAGGTGTCAAGTTTCACTCCTGAATCTCAAACAGAAGTTGCAGCTTGGTCATATACATGTATCCGCTAAACTTAAGGACCTAGTGATTGGCTTAGATTATAGACCTCGGCTCGACCTCCTTTTGCTAGCAACACATCACTGTAGCAGCCAATAAATATATATGGTTGGCCGCCCATTCATCAAGATCTTTGTACATATCTGCGGCTGTTTCTTGTTAACGGGCCAGGACTATAAGAATTGTGGCAAGCTAGGGTTCCTAATTAGAGACTCTGTACTCAAGGTTCGACTGAGTTTAACAACGCCCTCATGACTTGCATAGGGACTGATTACTACCGCAAAATTAGGCACTAACTTGTATATCTTATCAAAGAGCAGCGTGTCGCAAGCAGGTATAAAGCTATCATATCAGGAAGAGAAAGATTTCATTCAGGGATTTCTTAGAGATTGTAACCTACTCAGAATATAATATTCAAAGCCCATATTAGAGTTAAGTACCACACACATAAGCTACAAGTACTTGAGTTATTGGGATAGCTCCAAATACTCTAGGCCCATCGTTGAGCGGCTCGCTTGTAGAATACAATATAACTTAGAGAATTGCTGCAGCTCAGTAAACTGTATGGCTTGACGCATATACAATGACGCTCACTACTCATATATACAGAGCTCGTAAAGTGCGTTATAAAGAATTTCATAATGAATTGGAATGTTCCGTGTGTTGTCGACGGTAGAGGACGGACGACGCGGAGATGAGCGACCAAGATGTTATTTTGGTGAATATCTAACCAAAGGGCGGCTGAAAATCGAAGGAAAATGTGCAAGAGTCGATACAGAAACTGATAGATCTAGAGCTATAGGAGCTGCACCCTGGACTACGGAACCAGGACAGATGGACCTCATTAGCGATGCGAGTTCTTGAGCTTCGAACGATTTGCTCGAATCGTCAACGCTATCAATCGCAAATTTAATAATAGCGACATCTCTATCCTACTGAATTCTTTCACAAGAATGGCTTTTGAGTAGTATTATATTACAAGGTGAAATTGGAATAATGTGAATCTTATGTAGCCTGGTGAGAATGAAGTATTTTCCTACAGTTGTGCGGTTCTGTCCGATTCTGCTAGATTATAACCAAACATATAGAGAAGTAGGATCTCAGAGGGATGACATATGGGCCTTGTTGGTGCCTTGTTATAGCATGGATAGATCTAGTCAAGAATGAAGAAATAAGCTTGGAGACATAAGACTTCGTTCTTACATTATATTCAAGGATCAAATAAGCAGACAATTTAGCTTACCAATATCTAGTAGTAACAAGTCTGGGTAACTGCCTCTTGTGCAAATCTTTAGGAGAGGTTGAGTCTATCCAGCAAGAAATGGAAGCCCTAGCATGAGCCAACCACATTATCATGTTCATGGTCTCAAAGGCAATACTGAGGGCATATATCGAACTGCCCGGCCAAGTCATTGTCCAGCCTCCGGGGTTTTCCGGCATCAGCCGAACTTTTGCTTGCTCACACCTCCTCGTATGCTCTTCTGAGAAATTTCTCAGAAAGTACCAAATAAACCGCGTAGAAGCACACCAAATTAGAGAGGTTTTGGAGGCCGCTAGCCCGCCGCTATTGGAATAGCCATGCAAAGAAAAGGTAAACGGATGGAAGTGAGAGGGACAAACTCAATATGTTATACTGAAGATTGATTAGCTTCACAATATAGAGGCCCGAAAAATCCTTAGTGTTCATAGTCCATCTTCAAAGTCCTCGCATCGCTAGCTTGATCGTCGGATCAGTCGATGACTCTCAATAGTTTCCTTTCGCGGACGTCGTAGCAAGCTCCACATACTGCTCGGTTGGCACGGTACATAGAAACCCGCAGCACAGCCAAAATAGCAAAGAAGTTTTTGAGCAATATATACATCATGCACAGAGCCAACGATTGCAGTTGCATGACCGAAACATGTTGTGAATGCTCAATGGGGAAAGGGCAGAAGCAAGCTGCAGAAATCATGGGTGCTGTGGAAGGCCTACGCGCAGCCCTGGGACAACCATGTGTGGGTTACTCTACCCAGCTAGTTATTCTCCTGGATAACCTAGCCGCAGCCTCCCTGCTAGCATGTTACAGGCCAACTCTGCATAGGCATGGGTTGTCAGAGTCCTTTAGCCAACTAGCCGCCCAGTGGATGGAAAGCCCTTTAATCCTAACCATGCAACAGAAGCCCCTCCAGGTCCGCTGAATTCCAGTCCACTCTGGAATTGCTGGGAATGAGCTGGCAGACAAGTTGGCTAAGCTAGGGTCTTCTATATACAGCCCCGAGATCTCCCCCTCGCCAGCATACCTACAACAGGACGCAAAACAGTGGCTCCGCACAGAGACATATACAGCATATGCTAGTAAGGCGCCTGAAACCTACAAAGCCCTGAATATCAGACCCAATACAAAAGAAAGCCGCTCCCGCGAGCACAGGCTGCCCCGGTGGGTACTCGGCCGACTCGTCGCCGCTCGTACAGGCCACGGAGACTTTTACAACATACCACCAGCATTTTGACCACACAGACTACCTGGAGAGCTGCACCTGCAGCAAAGCAAAAACCCCAGTACACTTCTTCTTTTGCCCATATACCAGAAAACGCTGGAAGGATAGATGGAGATATATAAAGGATGGCCTGTCAAAAACAATAGACTGGCTCTTAAGTACAGCTGCCGGGGCTGAAGAATTCAGCCGCATTGTAAAAGAATCATCCTTCTTCAAGGATATATGCCCGAATTGGGCCCGCCGGAGCGCTTGATAGTGCGACAGTCCATACATCTACCTGGATAAAGGATACGGCCCCTCCCCCCAATCTATTGGTAGTCAAAACGGGCATCTGCCCTCGAAGACCTGGCCAGGGAAGCGCCGGATGCTTCTTCCGCTCATTTCCAACATATATTGTCCATAGTTGCTGCTTCAAACCTGTATCTAGCTAGTTTTAGGGAGTTCTGTTTCGACAGCACGTCCAAATGCCCCCTGGGAGGCCGCAGATCACGTGGGCACCGTGATCCGCTGAGTGACGTTAAATAATAAAATCAAATCAAATCAAATCAATCAAACCAAACCAAACCACACGCGTAGCACCATAAATTCCCCGTGCTAGCTCTAGGTCGGCCTTACTACTCTAGGCTAGCGCATAAGAAAGAGAGAATTGCCAAGTTACAGTTACCTCATATTTAGCACGTCATATGTAGTCTCAACGCCACAATATCGGCTGGGCAGGGCACGCTTTCCTCCTTCACTTCCATTGGCTGGGGTTATGGAAGGGGCGGCCCTAGCGTCTTAAGTTCTTGACGGCTTTTTTGGTGCGATTTCGAACCCCTGGTGAGACAAGCCGGATGTAGTTTATGAGCCGCGCGCTTGGCTGCGGCTGGCTGTTGGGTACCCTCTCGGCAGCGAGATCGATCTGGTTCAGGGCCTTGCGGCTGAGGGGGGACGGAAAAGAGGGTTTGTACCTTATGAAATCACAGGCTGGGGAAGAATGAGACCTGTTCAATCGTTATATGCAACAACCAATGATATCTTTTTCTGATTCGCCCTACAGACTCGGGGCCAAAAAGCCGTGCGACTGGGGCCGGTCTAAGCCTCTCACAGAGACCCCCCCAGGCCAATCAATTGCTATAATCGTCCATTCTCTCACAAGGGCCATTGCAATCTCTGCCTAGCGACTTGGCTGACTTCGAGCAGGAGATGCAAGCATTGCCCCCGTCTTTTCGCTGTCATTGCATTCTTCTCTGTTTCACTCTCATTCCTATTCCTGATCATCATTTTTGCTTCAGTTTAAGCGACTTTTGTGATTGGCGCCTGTTTTATCCATTACATCTAATTTACTTGACGTTAAAATCTTCTTCAGCGTGATACAACATATAGAATAAATCACCATGACGGATTACGGCCCCCCCTACGGATATGCCGTTCGCCGAAACGGTACCTGCGATACCGCAGCGAACGAAGTCAAATGCACAAATCCCTGGGAAGACTGGCTCAACTGCTGTCCCGAAGGGACAGTCTGCGGCGATGGCGCCGTCTGCTGTCCAACAGACTCCGGGTGCGCTGCGCCCATCGAGGCTAACCCTCACTGCGCGAACAATGCCACCTGGGATCTGTACCAGCTCGACGGGTACCTTTGCTGCGATAGCGACACGAATGGCTTCTCGTTCTCGGGGCTTGTCTATAATGGCAGTCAGACGACCGGCTTTGGCTGTGCGGATGGGTATCCTACTGGGAGGGATACCGAGGTGCTTGTACCGGTGGCATACGGTGTGTTCAGTGTGCCCGGCTCCGTGGTGTGTTGAGTGGTAGTCGGGCTAATATGTGGTTTCGAAACATAGGAAATGAAACAGACACCGATTCCTCATCGTCCTCCATGCCCTCACCAACAACCACACCCTCGACAAGCCCACGGCCCGACTCCCCCACTGCATCAGAGACCAACCTAACATCCGACTCCTCTTCCTCGTCCACAAACGCAGGCGCAATTGCCGGCGGTGTCGTCGGCGGTGTTGCCGGATTAGCCCTAATTGTCGCGCTTATCTGGTCCCTTCTGCGTCGCAGACGGCAGGCAGCAGCTGCCATGGGCGCACCTATCTCTGGTGCAGGTGGATTAACGGAGCACTTCGGTGCGGACCCTGCAAAGGGTCAGTACGCTGTAGCTCCTGCGGAGCTCGGGGATAATGCGGTCCGCGCAGAGTTGACTGGGTCTCAGAACCAGCAAGATGGAATTCCGCATGAGTTGCCGGGGGCCATGCCATCGAGATAGTGGTTGTAGACGGATGATGAAAGTTGAACAGATGAGGCGAACTGTTTTGGATACCCTTTTAGCTTTTGTGTACAATAATTGATGTCTTTCGTGGTTCTTGAAGATAATAAGATATTAAGAAGCCTTTCAACGTCTTTGTGATCAATACAAACTTGGCTGATCCGAAATCTGTTCGTCCTGATATAGTCCGGAAATATCCTCCCTTCTGAAATGGTAACTATGGTCTGATCCCATGGCCTGATCTGCCAGATTGCGCATATAGCTGAATCGCTGATGAACACCATTCAAGATTCAAATGTAGCACTAAAGCAGTTACCTTTTTTTGCTCAACCATTATCGCGAGTAATTTATCTTTAGTATACTACCAAGTTAACCACGTTCAAAGATAATATGATATATATAGATAAAAGAGGCTATTGGGAATATTATGATATTCGTATTTGCTAAGGCGTTGACGACAAAGTCATCTCTTTGACAGACTACTAAGATATAATATCATGGTCCTATCTCTCAGAATGCACTGTGAGACGCCATAACATGTCTGAAGCTCCCTAGAAACGATTAATAACGACTTTCAGCTTGCGACAAATTGGGCAATTATACTTGAGGGTCTTTACATACGCATCTGCCAGGGAGGCTTAATCTATACTCTTTGAATGTTCACCCAAGGCCGCCAATTTCACAGTCTCATTACTCGAGCAACGAGGATGTGGAGGTGGTTGGCGGCTTGGTCGAGAGAGCAGAAGGAACTTTCGGAGAGTGGAAGCTCAACCGTAAAAAATTCTTTGAAATCAACTGGAGTCCAGTCCACGAGAAAATACAGCCTACATGTGAAGACGGTGGATCTGTCTTGTGACCTGACAGATAAGTGTGTGTATCTCTGAGGGTTGGTCGTTGCCATAAGTGCTGTTGCTAAGTATAAGCTTGTCGATGTTGCAGGAGAGCTCTACTCCTCCATGCTGGTGATTCATTGCTTGTACGTCATTACCGGCTAGATGGTCAAAACAGATAAATAGATAGCAGACAAAAGTGTGATTGCTGCTACTTCAGTGCTGTCACCACTTTCCTAGCTCAAAAGAAGTTGAATGGCCCAATTAGTACAGCAACGGAGCCCTATCCAGTAGTGAGCCTTTCAGTGTTTGCTGTCGATGCAAGCTGCCGCTAGAGTCACTTGCCAGATAATTTCGGTGAATCAAGGCTAGTTCAATCGCTGAGACCGCACTGATGGCACTGTTTGGGAGAAGAACATGAGAGTCTCTCTCCGCAATTCGCAAGGACGGTATTCATTCAGATGCCTAATCGAATGATGTTCGAAAGTACACATTGACCCTGCCCGGGCTTACCCAGTCACAGGTAAGATCATGAAGGATCCGAGATCTGCGGAAAGGGGCGATGGCGGGAGTGCGATTGGTTTGGTTTTGGCTGATACGTATTAATCAAAGTGTAAGAATGGTAAGTGATATAGCCTACTACTGTGTTGGCCTTCTCGTTACAATAGCAAGTTGATCCAATATCTGGGGCCTCGTTCTTGAAAGGCAGAGGTGTTTGACCATAACCGTCACAGGTGCGGCCTGTGGAACGGCATTTAAAACATGAAGGGAGAGATAAATCAAGTACAGCGAGCTTCAGCATCAGTTCTAGAATTTAAAATCAATCAACTGTTCAGTATCAGAACAAGGAGCATGACTGACTTGCAAGTCTTACAGCCTAGTCTTGATTTTGGGTCGAATTTAATCACATCCATCACATATATGCTAGCTGGCAAAATTCGTTATACGCGGTGTTTCAAGCCAAGAATAATCCCAGGTTCATTGTCGTGTAAGCCCCAAGTGCATGGGGCCTTGGCTTTGAAAGCAATCACTATAACGTACCATCTGGATAACAAGAGAATCGTCTATTCGTATGTTTGTCTGAACAAAGAAAAATTCCTTCATTCCTCACATCCTTCGCAAGATGCTCGAATAAGAAAGACAAACAGTGCCCTGCAACTAGCCTGGAGAAACACCAAGTAGGCGAAGTTAAGCTATTGATTATATAGATCCTGAAGTAGACTAATGCGCCAAATTGGATATTTCGACTGGTCAGCTCGTGCAAGAGGGGTCTAAGTATGGAAATCTTGATGAGGGAATATTGAGCAGCTGAGCCACTGGACTATCGCGGTGGTTACTAGCGTCAAACTTGGTAATCTAACCACAGTCTGCAACGACCGAATGTACTGAAGATCGCAATCTCCAAATACAGTTTGTCGTGTGTTTTCTATCCATTGATGGGCCTCTTCTGGTTTCATGAACGATAATGCTAGGGATGTTTGGGAATGTAAGGGGTTGGCATCGACGTGCTGGGTATAAATGGCCTGGCTGGCTACCACACTACTCAAATTACCTGCCACCTGATATTACTTGGTGCATGAATATTTTAGTATGTAACTAGTTTTCAGATGAATGCACTTCCAAAATTCTAATAGACAGCACATATAATTGGCTAGTTCGTACAAGTGAGCACCAGGAGAGTATTACAATTCGGTAGAAGGAATGCAACTGCATAAGAAACCCTGTAGTAAAAACTGGCGGTATCACACATCTAGCATATATAGTTCGCTGATGTTGTCATTGTGTTGGCTCAATGATCGATTCCAGCATTGTTTTGAAGACGATAAAAATAAAGCTCAATGAGGAAACCTGTGCAGATAATCACGAACCCACTCGTGAATGCAGTTATCCTTGCCGTGAGCTGGGGATGTAAAGCCGATACTTCACATGGTCAGGGAATGGTTTATGGATTTGAGGACGTGAGTCCTAGATTGTTGCTGAACCACATCTTCGCGGGCTTCCAAGCTTTCTGACAAATCTTAGATTGAACCATCAGCCGGCCTAACATGGGCATCATGTTATGATGACTTTAAATGCTCTCGACTGGAAGTCCCCTTGGACTATTCAAACAGAAGTCTTGGCACGACATCGATTGCTTTCATGAAACTCCCTGGAAAGAATGCCACTGTCGAGTCCCCGAGTCTTGTAATCATCCCTGGTAAGATCTCGAACGGATGATCATGCATAGTTGCCTGGATTCCAGTGGCTGGGCTGACATGTTGATAGGCGGTCCGGGTGGTTCTGGTGTTGACCTCCTCCTTACATACCGGGAACTTTTAGAGCAAGACTTCGGAGAGCGGTACAACTTCGTCTCGTTTGATCCTCGCGGTGTCAACAACAGTGGTTTGCGGCTTGACTGCTTCTCGGGGAACGCGGAGGCGAAATTAGCCTTTGAGCGGCTGCACAGAATAGGCGTTACTAATATTTCATCGACTTTGCTTGTAGAGAATTTCTATTCAAGCTCTATCTACGGCGAGTGGTGCAACGATGCTGTCGGGAACGAATCTCCTTACGGATATTACGTGACTACACCGGCCGTCGCCCATGATCTGCTTACATTCATAGAAGCAGAAGCTGAGGAGGCCGGTAAGTCTCCTTCAGACACCAAATTGTGGGCTTATGGCGTCAGTTATGGTACCGTCATCGGCAGCACCTTCGCTTCTATGTTCCCTGGCCGAGTTGGGAGAATGATCCTCGATGGTGTTTTGAACGCAGAGCAATATTATAACAATGAGTGGAAAGAAAACGTCGATCAGATGGACGAAGCCATCGAGAAGTTCTCGAGCTTCTGCCATTCCGCAGGTCCTGGAAAGTGCTCTTTCTGGGGCCCTACGCCAGCCAATATCACGGCCAGAGTGGACGAAATAATCCGTCAGCTCCAAAATCATCCCGTCCCGCTCAGCATGGTCCGAAGTCAAGAGCTCCCAACAATGGTCACCTGTTTTGACCTAAAGGCTCTTTTCATCAATGCTATAAACTCCCCACTGGCAAATTTCCCAGGCATGGCCCATGTGCTGCACCAACTCGAGCGGGGGAACATGTCTGCTCTCGCGGGCACATTTGACGGGCTGGGCTATTTATCAGATAGTCGTCTGACTATCCAGTGCGCCGATTCGTATCGGAGCAACAGGCTTACCACATTTGAAGAGTTCAAGAGTTACGTCGAGTACACGACTTCCAAGAGCAGGTACATTGGTGACATGTACCCCCTTGCCCTGGACGGTATCTTGTGTAGATCGTTCAGACCGCAATTGCCTGACAGCATGATGGTCCAGGGTAGAAAGCCCCTCTTTTTGTCTCTCTCTTCCCCGCATGTCTAAGCCCCATCTTGGTTGAAGAAAGATGCTTCTATGAAGAAAGCAAAAGCTGACCCATTTCTTTGGATGCAGGCCCAGTCAGTGCACTAGATAGGCCTACGGCCTTCCCAATTTTATTCACGAGTAATACCGTTGACCCTATAACGCCCTTGATTTCGTACGTCTTGGCCATCGGCGTCACGATCGAGTATGTTGCTAATTGAGTTCACCTCATGGTAGGGCGCGCAAGATGTCGTCTCGGTTTGCCGGATCGGTACTTCTATTGCAAGAAGCCGTTGGTGTAAGTTGCTGTTCCTTCCCGTACTTAATGACACAATCTAGAACAAAAGTCCAAGCTGACCTCGCGGAATCTTTCTCTGAATGCAGCATACCGTCGTCCTAAGTGGGGCATCTAGCTGCTACTGGGGGCATGTTAGGGCATACCTCCAGGGCATACTTCCACCTTCCAATATTATATGCCCGCAGCAATATATCCCTTTTTTAAATGGCCCTATTGGGCCTGTCTAGATTTATCAAAGCCTGAATAAGATGACCAGTAGATTCTAGAAGGAAATGGTTAGTGCATCTAACACATTAGCATTGAAGAACTTTTCCCGTAACTTTAATATACATACATAATCATGCAATTGGGGACAGAACGGTCAATATTGATCTTGAGCACTCCAAAAGCCCATACTGCCTTGAGCAGTACTAATACTTTCGGCAAAAGGGGTATATAATTGATATATATCACAAGGTGTCGGGCTAACCGATAATGGCTAATTAAAACTGGAATCACACATCAAATTTCCCTTCCGAAAAATTTCTATTATGCTGTTTTGAAATATACCGTGCACTGAAGCTTTGCTAGTAAGTACAGATTATCTGTCGGGCTTCTACCGCAGCATTTTAGGTACGATGCGACGAAGAAGGATGAACTGGCAGCGCATTTTGGTATGATTACAAGAATCCTGCGGCGAGAATCAGAGGGTGCTTTGGGGGTATCTTGACTGTAGATATGACATGGAGTGGCAGAAAACTTTCTAGCTTAGATGTTCTTCTATATAGAGTTACATATTCGTTATAAACCTCGTACTGAGATTGTTCCCATTATAATCGAATCTGGATCAGGTGGCAAGACCGGGGTGGTCTGTTTTTAAAGGACGTCCTCATTCGTTTTTTCCTTTGCCTATGATGACGCTCTGTCTGTCCGTGCTCCTCTCGGCCCTTGACTTAACGATTGTTACTCCTGCAGTTCCAGCCACAGTTGGCACGTTCAAGACCGCCGCCGGTATATTTGGATGTGAAGCGCTTATACGCTAGCCTACGCAGCCATTACTCCTGGGGCTCAGTCTCCAATATCTGGGGCCGGAAACCCATTATGCTCATTGCAGCCGCTGTATTTCTTGTCGGGAGTTTAGTCTGTGCACTTGTGCCGCATATGGATGTTCTGATAGTGGGCCGTGCGATCCAGGGATTGGGCGGCTCCAGAATGGGGATAATGGTCAACATTGTTGTCAGTTTTCGATATGTTCTCGTTGTGAGATCAGGTGTTGTATCTGCAATAACTTCACTTGTTTGGGCGGTTGGGAGTGCCATAGGACTGGTTTTGGGTGGTGTTTTTATGACGAGGCTGAGGTAGGTGCCGCCCTGTTTGAAGTGACGACAAGGCTGACAATGAGGTAGCTGGAGATGGTGTTTTTGGATTAAGTGTGAGGCACTTTATTCAACGCGGCGGCCCGAAGCTGACAATTCGAACGCACAGTACCGGTTGGAGCTGTCTTCTTTCTTGTCCGACTCTTCATGGAAAGTCCCGAGTCCTCGACCACCCATCGCCGCCGGTCTTAGGGTCATCGACTGGACAGGCAGCCTTTTGATTGTAGGGGGCTTTCTGATGGTCCTACTTGCCCTTGACTTTGGTGATGACGTCTACTCCTGGTCCTCCGCCACAGTCATTTGTCTGTTAGTTTTTGGAACGGCAGTGATGGCGCTGTTCGTGGTGAACGAATGGAAAATAGCCAAGAACCCTATTATCCCAGTTTGGCTGTTCACCTCGCCAACAAAGATAGCGCCTTATGTTGTCTTCGCGTGCAAATCATATGTGTTTATTTGACAGGCATATTATCTGCCTTTATACGCGCAGTCCGTCCTTGCCCCAAGCCCACTAACCTCAGGCCTGTACCTTCTCCCGCTAATCGTCTCATGTTCCCTGGCCGCAGCTGTGGCGGGGATCTTCAAGCAGCAAACTGAGAAATACCTCCCAGTTATGAACGTTGCCCAGGAGCTTTTGGTACTCGGCTCCAGCCTGCTGATTAGTCTTAACTCTGAGTCCAATATAACAAAGCTCATCATCTTCCAGATTCTCATTTGAATCGGTGTGGGCATGAACATTGAAACACCAATCATTGCTGTTCAGGCTGCAACAAGTGTTCGGGACACTGCGGCCGTTACTGAGACGATGGGGTTTGTGCGATCTCTCTCTACTGCCATTTCGGTTGTTGTCGGGGGTGTAGTATTTCAGAATGAGATGAATGCGAAGAACGAGGAGTTAGCACGCCAGCTGGGCTCAAAGTCAAATTTCGCGCGCGAATTCAACGGCGATCTTGCCGCTTCGAGTGTAGAGGAGATTGGCGCCCTTGGACTAAATGCAGATCAAGACGGCTTTGTCAGAAAGATGTATTTTGAGGCGTTGGGAATGGTATGGGTTATGGGAAGTATATTTTAGCATTGCGGCACGCCACATTTCCACCCTGAAACCTGTCAGTGCATCTATGCTAACGTATGCCCCGTGCTGCATTAGTATGTGGCGTTTGCCGGACTAGCTACCGTTGTCTATCTCTTTGTGCGAGACCATAAACTTCGGAGTGAGAATGAGGGTGCCGTGCTGGGAGCTGACCGGCTACGGCAAGAAGGGGGGCCCGCCGTGGGGTCGCAGAACTGGATTTGCAGAACGAGCGAGAAGATTAGTATTGGCTGTGGGTGCTGACTTGGAAAACGATTCATTTCTAGCCCAAGGCAGCTGGGTAGAAGTCTTCAGTTGCAGCTATCTAGACACTCTGCCATTGTGGCCATGCGTTTTAAAGATCCGGTTTTGGTTTGTGTATGGTGGACTAATATTGTGGAGCTGCTTGGATACATGATATATAAAGCCAGACATCTGAACATAAAGCCTGGAGATTTGTGTCATAGCGTTTGAAAGGGACAGAAAAGTAGGGACTGATAATCCATCAAACTCAATCCCCTGCACCGATAGAGCATCAGCCTTGACAGCATCACACTGGAGGGTGGATGAGATGCAGGCAAGTCAACCCATAAATTTTCGCTTAATTAGGGTTAAATAGAACAGCAGTATCGGATAACGGACTTATATCCGCAGTACGAATACCAACGACTTCATGAATTCACCGTAAATATCGAAGGTATCCTCTAGATAGGGCTACGATTCCATGACTTTCTCCTACCAGGCCATTTTGGCGACGAACAAAGTTCGTCCTGAAGCCTATCCCTAATCAATCTATCCTTAATGAGTGTTAGCATGCAAGGTGGCTTACGATCTGCGCCGAGCCGACACTTAGAACGCATTGAATATGTTATCAGCCTGGACAGGCCTTACAGACCAATGGTTAGAAACCCAGTGCTCAGCTGCCTGGGTTGGGTCGAAGTAAGACTCATATCCTCATTTCTACACATTGGGGAATAACGATACGCCTTATCCTTGGACGGACGATTATATGGTAGTTTGAATTGATGCTTATCTTACAATACCTCTTAAATTTCTTCCTAACGCTTACTTTGTGGGATATCTTTTCATAATCCAGAATACTCGAGCTGCGTTGCCGTACTATCGTCCTCTGGCTGTTAAGCAGCCAGGGTACAAGGCAGAAAAATAGGCCAATAACACCAGATATACCCCACCATGACTTTCAGTCTGATATTGAGTAGCAGTTGCGATGCATTAATCCCCTAGTTCACTGTAGTGAGACCGCGCAGCTGAGTCTCTCATTTACAACCTATGTCACTCCTTCTGGCTACCGCGAGGAGCCACGAACCAACAAAGCTAGAACGTAACCAACGTCGCCAAAACCTGGCAGTGCTCCTTCATTACGTTGATTTTGTACTTCCCCAACCACATGAAAAGCTGCTGGGATGTTTCGTAATGCTGGAGGAGCCGGTAGAGATCCAACTCCCACACGCGACACCTTCTCCAAGATACTATCAATCTTCTCGCACACGATGAGAATCAGAATAGCGAAGCTGGATTCCTGTGGACAGCTGCAGCAGTGCGCGAGAACGAGGCACGATGTCCGCTCGGTGATCTCCAACTCCTTTTCCCTCTACAGCGCGGAAACCTGCTCCAGAACGCGAAATGCGGAGCTATTCACACGCTGTCGTCGCCGTCACAGATCGACAGTGGTCGTCGCAAAATTAGTGTCCGTCGTAGCTGCACGACCACGGCCATTGGCCACGACCATTTGTTGTGGTCGGATCAACGCGAGACGAGGGGCTCGGGATGACCATTCATGAGGTGTCCAAAGTCTCCTATTTCTTTGGTGTGGCGGCCCAAGCTTTCTGCTACCATAGGCTGCAACAGATATGGCCTATAGACATGCAGTTTCACCCTCCAAGCCCTAAAGTCTCCGCAGAGAGGTCGAGCGAAGGCAAGGATCATGGCCTGCAAGCGAGGCGGAAAACGTGTCAAGACCGTTCAACCCAATTTAGTGAGGTGACATCGCGCTGTGAAAAGGCTAGAGGCCGCGTTCGATTTCGCTCGTTTTACGAGCACTGGGGAGATGTTGAAGTTCGGGGTTCGAGACAACGGGGTCTTGGTGGGTAACCACTAAAAAGCACTTCGCTCCTATGAAGTATGGATCTGCAGCCCAATGAGGGGTATGGCAAGCGCTGGGCTGACTGATAGATGCCACCTCTTCACAATAAGGTCAGAACGGTTTTAATCTGTATTCCTTATTCGAATCGAAATTCTTATCCTTGTTCAAACAATCCATGGATGAGGGCTGATAGAAGCACAACAACAGCGGTTTACCCACAAGGTAACAGGGATTATCGAGATTCATGGGAAAAAGAACAAATCATGAACATATCACGAACAAATCAACATGCAAACGGCGAGCCTTCGTACTGCAAATTCAGTTGAGCTAGGCCACAATTCCGTGCTTCACATGCTCCGAACAGCAACGCAGCTGTAAGGCTGATTCACGTCCACCCGTCGGGCACAGCGCAGCCATGAGGCGCCGCTAACATTAGAAGAAATTCAACTTGTCAAACAAAGTCAACTAGATTGGTCACCTTCCTGTGTGGTTGATACCCCGACAGGCAACGCTGTCCAGAGCACGAGGGTGGATCCAAAACTATTTCCATCGGAAGAAAATCGGCATCGTCGCCATTATTCTGATTCCGGATGGACCAGAACCCTGATGCCCTGTGTTCCGTCTTTAGGTGTCGGCAGAAAGCGTTCGTAGTGGATCTCAACATCTGCGCTGGTGGTTTCAAAGAGTTCTAGGCGATGGCCAAGGCGTCGAATCAACAAGCCTAGTCCCATGTAGAGTTCGGCGTAAGCAAGACTGTGGGTCTGTCAGCAAAAGATCGCCCAATACTGTAGACGCCTAGCAAAGGCTCCCTGCTGGGGAGGGAGCAGGCTGCTCTTACTTGATACCAATGCACTGACGACTCCCGCGAGAAAAAGACAACAGGTACCCGTCAAGTGAATGATGGCGTTTTCCTGCACCATCGAGCCATCGCTCGGGCTTGAACTCATGCGGATCCGGGAACAGTTCGGGATTGGTATGGATCAGGGTGGAAGTCATCCCGACGGGCGTCCCCTTGGGGATCTCATACTCCACCCAGCGGCCCTTTCCGTGTGGGCCGCCTTTCGCATCCCGAGACCGCACCCAGAGGGGTCCAAGGGGGTTGATGCGTTGCAATCGACTGCTCACTCCGTATGATAGACGGAGGCCCTCGCAGATCACGGCACTAAGATACGGGAGTTGCTCCAACTGATGCCAAGTCACAGACTGTGCCGCATCAGGAATGATCCGCTCAAGCTCCTCTTGAAGTTGGCGCATGATGCGCGGGTTGTCGAGCAGGTAGAACAGCGTGACAGAGAGTGTCCATGCAGTGGTCTCCGTACCGGCACCCACAACAATTTGACCTTCCTGCCAGAGGCGCTCAATCCGTTTCTCCTGTTCTGGCAGATCCCCGGTCAAGAGTTCGTGAAAAATGGTCGGAATCTTCCCATTCGACTCTCCCTTATCGACCTGTGATTGCACCTCACGGATCTGTCTCCGTAGGTCTTCTTGGAACTGGATGTAGACTGCCGCCTCGGGGTTGATTCTCGTCAGGATCCATTTTGGGAGGTCGTTCATCACCTTTAGCAGAACGGGAAACTGCTTGACCCACGGACCCAGATCAGCCCCGGCAACAATGGGGCGGTGGAAGTTGGGTTCGAACGTGGGTGAGTCCAGAAAATTGTAGCTTTTAGCGAAGGCGTACTCAGTCACTACGTCAGTCGTCATGCAACTAAAGGCCATGTCCATCTTCACGGGTTGCTGCGACCCAGAATAGCTCTCGAGCTGCGTGCAGAGTTTCCCGATGGCATTCTCGATTATAGGCTCGAGCTTCGTCACTGAGGTTTTCGAGAAGAATCTGCTGAGAGCGCCGCGTCGCAGGCGATGGAGGTCATGTCCCGGGGTCCCAAAAACGCTGTCCGGAATACCGAACTGGCACGTGGAGTAGGGGTACTTGTCACGCCTCTTCCCCGATCCCGCGTACAGCTCATCAATAAAGGAAGGCTCGTTGACGTGGAGTTCGTTGGGACTGATCCGGACAACGGGCCCGTACTTTTCATGCATGCGCTGAATCTCAAAAGTATACAGGCCTCGCCGGATTCCGTCGTAATAGAACTCGTACCAGACAGTCAAAGCTGCGAGGACAGGGCCCGGAAAGCGCGATAAAGGATGAAAGAATAGGCGATATACCCCGAGCACTACAATATATAAGATCACGGCTAATGGGAGGACCACCCAGGGATGACCCCAGGCGTCGTTTGCGAGACCAAAAGATAGCATCTTTGGGAAAGCCAATGTGATTGTTAGGGGTGTGTACGACATGGGAACACAGGAGATGAATTGGCGGGGAATGTGCTACTTTATGTGCGGCGCACCCTGCATTGTTGATCACCTGATGGCCAGTATTCACGCGGCGACTATTTTCTTTATTTTTCTCCCCTGGTCTGCTAGCTACTACGACAAGCAGATAACTGAAACATTTGTAGCGTATACAAATAATATTATAACATCACTGCAGGTAGAAAACTTGACATTTAGTGGATTTACGCAGGCTATTTAGGGCTTATGAAAGTAGCATGGCAGCTGGGTTTGCCGTTTTCAGTGATTAACAGTGGTAAGGGCCTCTTTAATTGTTACAACTACTCCCCCTAGACCAAATGTCGGAAGTCGGGGGTCTTCGGCAAAAGGTCAATCAAGCCCCAGGCAAGCGATCGAGACCAACGAGCCTTTCCCAGTGAGAAACTACATCAGTGGAACCATCGGGCTTAGCTACTTGTTTCAGATAGACTTCGTAATGACGTTGATACTGGGGTTTAGTCATATATCCCCATAAGTATATTTCAGTCCGTGGGAGATCGTCCGGTCAGGAGGATCCCAAGGTCTTGTCCTGTATTACCTTGACTATTCGTTCCTCTATCATTGGGCTTACGTGGCATCGGTGTCTTTATCTAGTTAACATGCTAATCTACCCTGCTGAAGTAGTTCTCAACAATATAGCTCTAGGTCCTGGTGCAAAAGGCCAATCTTTTCTTTTCAACTATAAGAAAAAACCATTGGAGTTACGTGTGACTTAGTTTTGCCCTACATAGCTGCCTTCATATCTCGTTAAAGCCAGATCCTAGCCTTCTTGGTTATACAAGCCTCATCCTTTTGGTATCCTAACGCCTTATCTTATTTGCTTCCTGTGTATATAGCTAGACCATGACAAAGCCTGCAACCGGCCCAAGGCCAGAATCCGAGCCCAAACCTGCTAATTCGCGCAGGGTTTTGGGGAGTCCCCAGGCAACAGCCAAGAGCACATTTCGCAGAATCTCCTAATGAGACTATAACCCTTGAGTAAAATCCTAGTATATCCAAATATAAGGGCTATACAGCATGTTCGTACTGTATGCTAGTCTGCAGGTTGATTAAAACTTCATACAGGTTATGCAAAGGGCTCAAAACAACGTTTATATGGACAGCTGTCGAGCCGCCTAGGACCGGTACAGGCGAGATCCCAGTAAATACACTAAAGGCGCAGAAAAGATTGGCCTTGGAAGTACAGGAGGGCAGATAAGGCGTCCAGCACCTCGCTCGTTCAATCATTCGATAATCACATTGCGTATATGACAGGTCCCAGCTGCTCCATTAGGACCATCAATGCAATCGTTCGTTGCAGGTATCAATCACATGCCAAATCAACCCAACTAACCAATATAGACTACATAGGGCCTACGGAAATCACATGACATAAACGGCTAGGCCACGACTCCAACCCCAGAGGATCCAAAGCTTTTATGTTGTATGAATATAGATAAATTGAATAACTATCGAGAGATATGCATAGTATCGATAAAGGTATCTGTTCCTCAGTAGGCTACGTAAGTGTCATCGATACAGTGTCACTCTTCTTTCCTTCCTCCCTGAGCATGTGTTTATTCCAACAGTTTCGGACACGCGGTTATTCCCCCAGTGCTTGATGATCAGCCACTTAGACGCGGGCGTAATCTACTTCAGAGTCAGGAGCATGAGATAGATAGCGTTGTATGAGATAGTGCTGTATGAAATAGCGCTGCCTGAGCCAGCCTTGGAGGACAATGAATATGTGGAGGACAATTATTAGAACACAGGCAAAACCTGTGGCATCTGACTGCCAATTGATTTGAGTCAGGAATTATTGTGAGAGGCCTGTTAACCACGGCCGGGTCAGGTTCTGGGCGTATTGGTCACTAGTCAGCCCGATGCTGCGAGGGCTGATAATAAACAGTAATATTGTTACTACTGTCATTATAAAGTTCGAAATTCAGTATACTGTCCAGCTCTACTCTCTGTAATCCCCTCGGCTTTCTTGCGCTTGCCCAAGACGTTGAATCCATATGATGCTGGCTCTAAAACCATCTGTGCCGGTCGGCAGCATCTGGCTCCGGGTAACAACCTAGCCCAAATGCTTCAGCTTGAGCTCCAGCGAAACACCAAGATTGTTCGCACGGCTCGGGGCCTGCAGCTCGCCACCTCGTGAGAGAGTGCCGTGGCCAGCCAAGACACATCCCTAAACTCTCCACGTCCAACAGATCGACAATAACGCCACTCTACATATAGCGACAGGCGTAAAAACGGGATGTTTCTACATCCGCCGCGCCCAGGAATCCACACCATCCCCGAGCGTACCTCCGATATACCACATACGAATCAACATGTACATACCACTGCGCATCTTATCGCGACATTCCCGGTCTAAAACAGTATTGGCCAATATAGTTAATCCGACTCGGAGAAACGTCAGTTCTTAGCTGCCTGCTTATATCCGATCTCGGTCCGGTATATTAACCATTTTGGGATTTGCCGAAGAGTCTGTCCGATGCGTATAAACCAGAAAGCTACAAAAGCGCATCCAATCTCTAACATCCTAATTCTCAGCAACACGCAATTCTCTATTTTACTTTACACATCTATATCTCTACGAGACATTTAGCCTTTCAGCGACATACCCATCTCCACAACGTACCCAGAATGACCCACGAAAAGTCTGCGTCCTTTATCTCTGTTGAGTCCTCTGAGATGGACATTACTGGAAAGAAGTAAGTCCCTTGCATCATGAGTAGTCTCGGAGCGTGCACGTACTGACACCGCCTGTGTTAATAGATCCAAGATCCCCTGCACTGTCCACGGCCCTTCCCAGACTCCACACCTTGACCACGAACTCCAGCAGCCCTACGCACAGGATATAATACACACTTTGACTGCCGCTCTCAACGACCTCACAGATGAGAATAAGTGTGCGAAATGCACGGTTGAGAAGTTTTCTGTTCTTCTAACCGGCCATGTGCGCGAGATCCGAGCCGCGAAGAAGAATGGGCAGTGGTCGAAGGAGGAAAGGAAGGCAATGAAGGCTGAAGTGAAGAGCACCTACAAACCAGTAAAGAAAGCTGTAAAGGCTCTGTGGAAAGAGAGGAAGCAACAGAAATAGAGTCGCTTTATAAATCCTTTAGGCTTAGGCATGGAGTTTGGGTTGATATGTTGGGATGTAAATATATCTTTCACAGCGCAAGCAATAGGATACTGTAACCAGCAACCTTGAAGTTATAGCCACCAAATCAACTCTTCATCTATATCCGCAGCGGAAAAAATATTTGATATGGGTCTCATCATAGCCTGGCGATCGGAGCTTTCACCAAAGCGGAGAAATTTACCGGGTTTCTTTAAAAGCCAAAGGATTATAAACATTAAAATTTCTATTCTCGGCCCTAGCTAGGTACGTTCAATGACATTGCTAGGCCGTTGATTCCGATCGCTCTTCTCACACCACTCATCACTGTTTAGTTTATCGACGCCATTTGCAGCTTTGATTCGCCGCTCTAACCTGGCCCTGTATTCCTAATCGTCTTATCCACCATCACCTTGGAATCAAAATGCCAAATCTTAAATAAACAGTCTTTGACCTCAAATCACAATTCGGCATTGGCCCGCTAAACAAATCGGCTCACTCAGGCTCCTGGAACAGATCACAGACACGCTCATATCGTTCACTATCCACTGTGACTGCGTCCACGCACTTTATCGTAGGTCCCAAATGCCGCCCGCAGAGCCTTGGCCTTATGCAGACTATATTGGCGGAGCTCCATTGTCAGCTCAGGCATGGTGACAAAAAGACACAGCGCATCATCTACGCCAAAGGATGCGCCAGTCCCGTGATGCGGGCTTGACGCCTGCGCAGCGTTGCCCATCAGACAGACTCGACCTTTGTATAATGTAAAACGGGGTATTCGAAGAGATCAAAAAGAGTCCACTGATTCGTAGAGTTCGTCATCCCCTCCTAGCTTGGCAGTTTCTGAGAGTACAGCAGCGAGGCGGATTTTCAAGAATTTGGGCCCCATTGACCGAGACTTGGTTATGAAGTACGTTGGAACGTGGAAGACGTCGGCTTCTTGTAATACTAGGGTACCCTCTGAGTCTACTTATTCGATACTCGCGGAGCTTGTAAACTACTTGGCATATCCTCATCACATTTCCAATCGCGTCAAATTACCTCCTCTGGCTGGACCACCGACCATGCCCCCAAAAGCATGTCAAATTCACGATATCAAAATAAGGAGAAGGGAAGGATCGTAGTAGCAATTCAAACATGTTACCCAATTTACGAAGCTCTAGTCTTTGCAGTCTTTAGTGCGTCCGTTATATATTTCGTAAAAGTAAATAACCAAAGAATAATAAGAAAGATTATGCTCGTAAGATACGTGATGAAGTAGAGGATGTAAAGAAGAGCCTAAACTATACCGTGACCCCTGGCAACTTATGGCCCTAACCAAGAAATAAGAAGCAGATGTCGCTTGCACCGTCTGTGGCGTATTTAATACGGACATAACCGTCACACTTTCACAACGGAACACGTTGCGATATGTACTTAAAGCAATAGTCACATTGCATTTTACATTCGCTGGCTGGGCAAATGACCAAAATACGACTTCATATGTTGCTGTGGGAAGGTTTCAGCAGAGACTGTCGTGAATATTCTTGCGCGTCTATTTCAACCAATAGTAGATGGAATGTCGTTATTTGACACCATTCGCTTGAGAGCCATCTCGGATCTCCTCTCCGTCAAATGACCCGTCATCTCACTGAGCTTGATTGTGTCTCCAGCCACAGTGCACATATAAAACATCTAAGTAAGAAAATGTAATCTAAATACAGTAATATACCTATTCAGATATCTTGGCAACCCAGCGGGTTGCTCCGCCGGGCTTTGGGGCAGCCAAAAATATCCAAAACCCAATGGATAATTAGAAGGTCTAACCCAACCCATTTCTTGGCGGGTCGGAGCGGGTTTCGCGGGTTGGGTTTAACAAGTCTACCTACCAGCCTTAAAAGACCCTCTACATTACCTTTTAACACAGAGCATAAACTAGCTAGCATGCTAGCATTCATTGCGCACAGCAGAGATGATGTTGTTCATATCCCTGCTTTATGTCTAGTAGAGGATCCTGAGCCTGGTAACTTGAAGGTGATATATACTGTGAATAAAGCTAGTTATAATAATAGTGAGGATGTGATTCGCCGTATCAACAGGGGTTTGAATACATATTTGTGATTCTCGCGACTGTTTCTGGTGAGTAGCACGGCTTTGCTTGTAATATATGCTGACAATGTCAGAGTCAACTTGCTACAGGGATATAGAGCACCAAATTCTTATTGCTGTGGTTTCTATGTACTTGGCATGCATACTTTCTTGGTTACAGCTGGGCTCTTCAAAAAGAACAAAATTGAAATGCCCCTTTAAAGGCACTCCAAGAAGCTTTGCTAGCCTTGGTGATTATTAGAAAGAAGCTGAAAGACAAGGCTCTCTTAGAAAATATTGAAAGCTTTAATCTAAGAGCAAAGGAAGTTGAGAAACTTCTTAGCTTATAGTCTAAATATCAGGTTGACGCAAGTTCGGTCAGGGTTGTAGAAGGCATCTACCAATCACTGCAAATTAGAGGACTCTCTGACCTAATTCGCCTGATCCCTAACCAGAACATGAGTCCCTCAGCAAGGGAAAGTTTGCTAAATATTATTAGCAAGGTGGCCAGGTACTGGGAAGCCGCTAGATTCCTGTACCATACAGCAAAGAAATTTCTATTAGCTTGTGTAATAAGAACAGTCCTGTTCAACTTCCCAAGGAGGCATTTGCTATCCCCAAGATTAATAGATATGCCTGATCAACAGTCTAAAATTATCAAGACTACTCCAAGGGGCAGTCAACAGAAGCTGTTGCAATTCTGCGAAGTTCAATTGATGTATGAAGTATGATTGATTGATTGTTATGTTGTTTTGAAGCTATCGCTAGTGATATCATTTGTTATTCTGCCCGACGACCGACCGCCTGGGTCACGGGCTATCATCCTGCGAGCTAGGCTTTGGGATATGGCAACAGAAGCTCCTGAAAAAATCTGTGCAATATTAAAGGTCAGTAAGCAGGAAGCTATTGATCAGTACTCTTGCCAGGTCATACGAACCTTAAGTATTGCAAAAATCCATGCTGAGATCCAGGTAATTGCCCACTGTGAACTGCACCGTCCCAAGGTTACTGCCGCGAGTAATCTGCTCGAGCAAGGATGCCTACTTTCTTTGCATCCTATGTCTTGAATTGTATAAGAAGTCATACACACCCAAATCTCAGGGACGACTATATCCAGGTTGGCGGCTACCTTGTATACCGCAACTTGCCGAGCTAGCGCAAAGGGTCTCCCAAACCTAGGTGTTGCCCTATCCCAAAGACGACGCCTGGCGATGCCCGGACAATGCCCGTGACCCAGGCGGTCGGCTGGGGCAGAATCATATGTAAATGATATTACTAACGATAGCTTTGGAGAACACAAGAATAATAATACTTCATACATTTGATCAAACCTTGCTCATTGCAACAATAGTCGTTGTTTAGCCTGTAGCCGGTGATAGGTAGGAAGATGGTTCTCAGGTACGTATTCTGGGGAGGAACATGGCGATATGGAGGTACGACCGAAGTTACCAGAGGTCGAGGTATATTCTAGGGTAATATTCCAGGGATCAGCCAGCTGAATTTTGGAGGTGACGTCTGAAGGACTCTTACGTCATTGTCTCAAAGGTACGGCTTTGAATCATCTAGAGTTAGTGCCACTGCTGTTACTGTAGCCTCACGACTAATGTGTGCTCTTGTGTCGCTGCAGCTGACAGGCCAAGTAGAATGATTACTTAGGACATGAGCAGCGCATGGGTAAGGAGATGTGAGGCAGTAGCATCAGGCTAGTTGGGTGAAGACTGAGTCAAAAAAAAAAAATGAGTAAAAAACATACAACAGCTGGGATTCGCATGTGGTCACCCACCATACTACTAACCAGCCGGCGTGTGGCTTAAGTATGGCTGAGCGGACGGGAAGCCCTGTTTTCCACACCCTATGGTCGTATGCGATATGATAGTCATACCTGCTGTACACATAGGACGTCTGCATAGAGAGTGAGGCTGCTTAACGGTTACGTGACTCAGGTGAGATTAGAGTGAGTGCACAATAGACAGGGTGATAAAAATCATATAGCCAGATCCATCACCGGCTGTTATGGATATGGCCAATGTCGAGGTGGCAATTACGTTGGCGTTTGTCGGTGGGCAGCAATCGACTCACTTTCCAGACACAAACATGGCCCTTTCTTGACTGAATCATTCATGCTGCATGACTATCGCGGTGTCGTATCTCATGGCCCTGAAAAGCCAACAGCACTGGTGTGACCCTTGTGGAAGTCCCACACCGCAGACATTGGGCGTCTTCTGTCTCTCTTGCGCAAATCAGCATCCAAATCGTCCAAAGACAGGTTCTGCCTGATTTCCTCCCTTGCGTATTTTGATGAGCCATACTCATCCCATTCGTCAACAACATCTTTCAAAGAATACGGTACCACCGGAGGGCCAAATCGCGGCCTTGCACGGAAGTAGCAGCGATCCCCACCAGCCATACCGTTCCCCGCAATATAGTCGAAATATCCACCCAGTCTTCTGTGGCACGGATTGAGCCAGATTTCGCCTTTTGCAATTGAATTGTCGCAAATATATGTATTCGGATCATCTGCGCGCACTCCTCGCCAGAGAAACGATAACTGCTGAGGGTCGTCACTGGAGGATGAAACCCTTGGTCCTGGATCAACAAGCAATACTCCCTTCGTATGCCCTAGATTAAAGACCCCCCACAAGCGATCGTAGTCCCAGAGTAAATAGATTCGGAAGGCGTATCCGGTATCAAGGAAGTCGACCAGCTGAGTCTGCCAGGTGCACTGGACGGTTTTCAGCTGATCGAGATTGTACTGATTGTCCTTGAGCCACGAGTTCGCCTCGCGGCTTTCCATCGCTGCCTCATACACACCTCTTCTCCGACCTTCTGGAGGAATGTTCGGGATGATCGGTGGTTGGCCCGTCGCTAGTACCGACCTTACCGGGGCTCGACCTTCTGTCTTTCTCAATACCAGGCCCCATTTGTGGTTGCGGGAGTGGGTGCGATTGTTGACGCTGTGCTTTGGTTTCCACCGGCTGCGTCTTCGCTTCAATCTGTTCATCGCTCCGGCAGCCATATTTTGCATTCTCGATTGTGCTTGCTCTGGGATGGATCTGCCCAAGGCACAGACGTTGTTTGATGTACAGGATTGTTACGCCGAGGGAGGATGGAATTTTGGGTAGATCTCACCTTTGGATGTGTCACTTCCGGCGGGGAGCGGACAATCGAGCAACTTCCAAATGCGGGGGTCGCAGCTCGGCCTTAATGGAATTGCTAGCACGTGATTGAATTGATTATTAATCGGAACTCGGCTCATTAACGTAAACCACATCCACAAGCGACCCGCGCACACAAGCGAGACGCGCACCTCGCTCAACCTTTCATACTGAAGTTATTCAAACTGCCATCACGACTGCAAAAAATGCCTGATTATGTCAAAATTTGGCTGAAAAGAGGAGAGGATTATACTTGCAAACTAATCTTAAAAAAAAAAAAATTCCCTAGTATTTGTTGAGCAGCAGCAGCAGTTTTGATATCCCGGAGTTAACCCTCTAAGGCTAACTTCAAGGATGCCAGTATTGCAAAGAACAACATGCTAATAGTTATAAGCATATCTAGAAGTCAGAATAAGGCATTAGTATAATAGATTTAGCTACTTTAATGGCTGCAGAGCCCCTTACAATACATGCTCAGGTCAAGAAGAAAACAGATCTGCTTCCCAGAGAGGCTGACCCTACTAGATATTTACTAGTAAGTAGCCCCTGATCAGGGCTATCTATACAGTAAGCTAGAGATTCTATAGTGCACAGAAATCAGGGTTAGACTGTTATAGAGGTGTCTGTTCAGGTTTTCTGTGCCTTTGTGATTTTAATACGTAAGACATGCTCTACTTACCTGCTTAGAATATAATTTTTAAGGCTATACTAGAATATGATATCCTACATGTCATATTGTATAGAAACTAGTAAGATATACTTGCTTTGGTTGTTGGTTATAGCTTCAAATATCTAGATATTGTATGGTTGCTCATGCTGCGCGGGTCGCTTGTGTGCGCGGGTCGCTTGTGGGTTACGTTAGTTAACTATACTAAGTCAACTTATTTTACACCACCTTCGGACTCGCGATTATTGCAAGTCCCATGAATTTTATCGAATACTCAGACCCAGCTCCCAGTTTGGGCACCACGTCAAGGATTAGGGATAATCCCCGCCCTCTGCCAGCCCCCCGCAGCCCCCCAGCTACCAGCACGCGTCGCGACGCGTCAACGTGATGGCACGACCCAACGCCCAACCTGGCGGTCCTTTGCTAGCTGCGCTGCAGGAAACAACTACCGCAGCTACTATTAAGGCCGCTGAGGGTCAGAAGATCTGCAGCCCTATTGCGGCCTTCCTCGACGAACACCGGAGCCAGACGGGCCTGGCGTTCCACCAGCGAGGAGCGCTCGAGGCGCTCAGCAATGACCTGGCTGAGGTAGCCCAAAGACACTTCAACGCCTATATCAGCGGCGTCCCCCTGACTACCACCTCTCTGGCCACTGGCCCTGCCCCAGACCCTGTTACGCTACCCCCCTCCCCTCCTCCCTCTCGCCCCGCCTCGGGCCTCGCCCAGGCCACGTACGCAACTGTCGTTCAAACAGTCCCAACCAGAACGGCCGGTGGAATACAGAATGTAAGAAAGCACTGGAAAATTACCGGGAAGGACTCAGCACGCGAAGAGACTTCTGGAGGGTTACTCGGAGAGCCCAGTCTCAGTACTGGAGAGACAAGATTAACAGCGAACCAAGAGCAAGGAGGTTGTTGAGATGTCTAAATGGCATAAGTCAAGCGGCACCTACCGCAGCCCGCCGCTGAAGGGCCCCCTGAGGCCGGACAGGCCCCCGGCAGTGGCCTTGCAAGAATAGAGAGAAGTCCTAACTCAGAACCTCCTTCAAAACACCGCCGAGGCAGAAGATATCCCTCTAGATACACCAGCAGTCCCATCTAAAGCACCTCCCTTCCCAGACATCACAATAACCCAAGTCGAGAAGGCAGTCCTTCACGCGGGGAACACAACCCCAGGGGCAGACGAGTTACCAACCTGCATACTCAAAGTGGCATGGCCCTTGATAAAGGACAGAGTCCTCGCGCTGTACCGAGGATGCCTCCAGATAGGCTACCATCCCAAATGTTTCTAACTGATACGAATATGTCAACCGGAGGAGGTTCCTCCTTACTAATCAATGTTCAGCACCTTGTTCGTTTGCCTGTCTGTTTGATGCTTTACGCTGTTTATATGGCAGGGATATCTGTTTAATGCCTTATACTGTTTGTATGGCAAGGATATCTCCTGCATAAGCAAGAACCTTTTTTTTTGAAGCCTTGGAAAAGGTATAAATTGCCTATACAGATCATAGTTAGGAGATCAAGACCTTCAATGAAATTGTTTACTACGGATATTGATTATAT
>NC_066261.1:20837-59510 GCF_000011425.1 Aspergillus nidulans FGSC A4 | reverse complement strand
TTTCCTCTATACCTATAATTGAAAGTCAGAATCTCAGAATGCCAGCTGGACGCCCAAGACCATATCCTCTTCCATGGGAGGAGGTAGGTGCCTGATAGTAAACAGCTCTGTATAAGTATAATTCAGGCTGCACATGACTCTATATTGACAGGACATCCTGGCCAAGAGCAAACATATTTACTGGTTAGCTGTGAATACTTCTGGCCTAACATGTCCCGGGATATCAGAAGATTCGTCCGGAACTGTGATATATGTAGGAGGACCAAGTCTTGGAGAGACCAGAGAAGGGGGCTATTAAAGCCCCTCCCTGTGCCTAATCATCCCTGGCAGGAGGTTTTAATAGATTTCATTACAGACCTACCAGAGAGCAAAGGTTGTACAAACATCATGGTTATCACAGACCAATTAACCAAAGGTGTGATACTAGAAGGAATGTCAGAAACTGACTCTGAGAGTATGGCCTGGGCACTCATACAAGTACTTATAAGCAAACACGGGATCCTGAAGGCTATTACCTCAGACAGGGGAAGCCAGTTTACAAGTAATACATGGGCCCGCATATGTACCCTGACAGGGATCAACCACCGGCTATCTACAGCCTATTATCCTCAGACTAATAGATCAACAGAGAGAATAAACAGTACAGTAGAAACCTACCTCTGCATGTATACCTGCTATGACCAGAAGGACTAGAACAGGCTACTTCTACTTGCAGAGCTAGCAATTAATAGCCGTACATCAACAGCAACAGGGGTCAGCCCCTTCTATCTAAGCCATAGGTACAACCTCAGCCCATTTACCCCTACCAAGGAGGTAGAGCATCTAGCTGAAGAACCAACCAAGAGTCCTATCCAGAAAGGGGAAGCCATCGTACAGAAAGTTAAGGAAGCCCTAGACTGGGCTCAAGCCTCCATGGCCTATTCCCAACAGAATACAGAGAATCAGGCTAATAAACACAGGAGCCCGGCCACAAACTACCAAGTAGGAGATAAGGTCTGGCTAAGTCTGAAGAACATCCGTACGGACCGACCCAGTAAGAAACTTGACTGGAAGAACGCCAAGTATAAGGTTATAGGCCTGGTGGGCAGTCATGCTGTACCGCTGAATACGCCCCCAGGGATCCATCCAGTCTTCCATGTGGACCTGCTTCGGCTGGCTTCATCAGATCCACTTCCTTCCCAGAAGAATGATGATAGCCAGCCCCCTAGCATCATGGTGAACGGTGAGGAAGAATACATGGTAGAGAAAATCCTGGACGAACATCGCAGGAGATACGGGAGAGGTCACCGGCTGGAATACCTAGTGAAATAGTCAGGCTATGCTCAGCCAACCTGGGAAGCTGCCACAGCTTTGGAGGAAGTACAAGCTCTGGATGAGTGGCTGGATCATACAAAACAATATAGACTTCAGGACGGCTCACTAAACAGAGATGCATATATAAAGGCTAAAGCAACATGACCTACCCTGTGACCTGTACTTCCTACATAGAGGGAGGGGGGGGTACTGTTATGGGTCCTTTGCCTATACAAGGACCTTAGACCTTAGTGACTCGGCCAAGGCCTGCGCTGTCCTGAAGGCGGTGAGCCACCTACAAGACTTCCTTGCAACAACAATCCTTCTTTCTCATTTCTTCTTTAGCGATTCCTTCTTGTACGTACGGCACGTCTAGATAGGAAGATCCATCTAAATACGTCCCTTAACAGATATCTTCTTATTATAAAGGCAAGGCAGGTTCTAATAGGTGCCTGCTTACTGCAAGACCTTTGGCCCTGGATTATTGCTTTAGTTGCAAATATTGTCAACAGAACACCTATAAGAGCTATAGGATAGAAAATGCTATAGGAGATGCTTACAGGAAAAAAGCCAAATCTAGCTAATTTCTACCTGATTGGTTGCATATCTTATACACATCAGTAGTAAGAAAAAGGTGTAAAAATAGCTCTAAGAGCTTACCAAGATGTTCTAGTAGGCTATATAGCCTCTAATATATGGTTTATATGGAACCTAAAGAAGCAGCGAGTTGAGACAGCAAGAGATATCAAGTTTGATAAAACAAGGCTATACAATCCATCAGATCCTTTTATAGAGGATGAGTTAAGTGTTAGCTTACCTATACTACCAGTGGAGATATAGATATTACCTGGCAGGGCTAATAGGGAAGTAATTAATATAGATATTAAGCTCTCCCTGAATATATAATACCTAGTACAATACAAGCAGAATCTCCCAATAAGCAGAGCATTAGAAATAATGAAAAATTGACTGAGATAGGAGAAGCTGGTGTTGAGGAACCACAAAAGGAAGATACAGAGAAATATAGGTATTCTGCCAGAAAAACTATACTGTCTTTGCCTCTGCTATTACCTACACCTGATAGAACACTGAACTTAGGCAATTCTGGCTTGAATTAGATGCCAGGAGCCTTTATAGAAGCAGAAGAATAGTCAGAATCTGCAGAATAAGAAAGAGAGGACTTACTAAGCTGATTATCTCCTTAAATTGCTCTAAGAAGATTAGAATCAGGCAAGCAGAGAGACTGCAAATCTCCCTAATACCTTAGAGGGTATAGATAATCTTGATTTACAAGCCTTATCAAGATCAGGGGGTAGGAGATTAGGAAGACAGTATCTGGACAGGCTTGATATAGCAAATATAATAGAAGGAAGATGGTAGACTTGTCCTTGAAAAGATTAAGCAGATTACCAGGCCTATACAGCCATCAAAACACTATTTATCAAAGAGCTAGAAAGGGTCAAATATATATTTACTATAGCACTAAATACTGCAGAAGAGAGCAAGAAATAATAGCATCGCAGCAAGCTTCCTAAACTACTGAAGAACTAGTTTGATTTACTATAGTATCTGCTGAAGAATAAATTTATAGCAGCAGCGCGCCTAGAAATTAGAGGATTAGAGATAAAAGAAGTATTTATACCTGTTAAACAAGAGGAGGCAGCAGGGAAGCAGATCCTGCTACTCAAATAGGTATTTATATACAAGTTTAATAAGGATAGTTACTTTACAAAGGCAAAGGCATGTATCTGCATAAGGGGAGATCTTGAAAAGGATTATATTGCTAATAACTATGCTATAACTGCTTTAGCAAGAGTATTTAGAGTAGTCATGGCTTTAATAGCAGCCTTTGACCTGGATATAGACCAGAAAGATGCTATTAATATATACCTCAATTCCTTGCTTGATATGCCTATCTATATATAAATACCAGATGGCTTTAAAGTACCTGGAAAGATATAGAAGGTTAGAAAAGTACTATATAGGCTCAGGAAGTCTGGATAGCTTTAGCAGCACGACCTGAAAATAATACTTATAAAGTTTGGACTTTTACCAGTTCTGGAAGAAGAATGCCTCTTTTTAAATAAGTATATGATTGTTCTGGTATATATTGATAATATTATTATTATCAACCTAACAATACCAGCAGCCAGAGAGGCAGCTAAGTGCTTCAAAGATGAACTGGCAAAGCAATACAAGCTTCAGTATATAGGAAAAGTAGGATGGTTCTTAGGGGTAAGAGTGCTCAGAGATAGGCCCAACAAGAAGCTCTGGCTCTGCCAGGACTTCTATATTAAGTATCTTGCAGCATATTTTCACCTAAACAGCCTTATAAAATGGCCAGAAACACTATTGGCAAGCTTATATAACCTCTCTCTAAACAAACACCAAGCAACAGAAGCTCAGATCAAAGAATATTAAACAAAAATTGGCTCTATATAGTACCCTGCAGTTCTAATATAAGCAGATATTATATATACTGTTAGCTGATTATCTGAAGCCTTAACAAATCTTTTACTAGACTATATTCAGGCTGCAAACAGGGTTATTATATACCTATATACAACATATTTTCTGGCAATTAAATACTCAGGCAATAATACTGGCAAGGAAGTTGTCATGTTAGCCTCTGATATAGTATTTGCTGACTGACCTGACCAGCAAAGCTCTGCAGGATACCTTTGTAAGCTATATAATAGCCTGATTAAATAGAAATCTAGAAAACAACACACAGTTACAACTTCAACAACTAAAGCTGAATATCTAGCTTTATCTAATGCAGCAAAGGCAATACACTGGTAGAAAAGGGTATTCAGAACCATGGGTTTTGATCTGCAACATCAGATAGCAGTATACTGTAACAACCAACAGACCATTAACTTGCTTACCTCCAAAAATATCAAGCAACAATCTAAGCTCTGTTATGTCAATATATATAGATCCTGGCTTTGTCAAGAGGTTCAGGAAGGCCAACTCCATATTAAATAGATACCTACCAACCAGATGATTGCAGATGGCCTTACTAAGAGCCTTATAATCCAAAAACACCAAGAATTTGTTAGGATGCTCAACCTAGTAGACGTGAAAGACCTCATCCAATCCCAAGAAGGAAACTGAAGGACTCTTGATACACTGAGGGGGTATGTCAACTGGAGGAGGTTCCTCCTTACTAATCAATATTCAGCACCTTGTTTGTTTGCCTGTCTGTTTAATGCTTTACACTGTTTATATGGCAGGGATATCTGTTTAACACCTTATACTGTTTATATGGCAAGGATATCTCCTGCATAAGCAAGAACCTTTTTTTTTTGAAGCCTTGGAAAAGGTATAAATTGCCTATACAGATCGTAGTTAGGAGATCAAGACCTTCAATGAAATCGTTCACTACGGATATTGATTATATAACCACCCCAAACATCCACAGTATCAAATATTGTTATGAATGCTCAAAGGGAAAAGGGTAGAAGGAAGCTGCATCAACTACACGAACGTAGCCTACTAAGGATAGGATGCCATATGACGATTGATTCTCTATCTTGATGACGATAGTTGTCACTTCTTCAATGTACAACTCCTCGAGGGATCAGGCCAGGGGCCAGAGATCATGCCATACAGATCACGTGGCACGTGACACGAGGCTCAACATGATATATTCGTATCAATAACCATAATAATTAATGATTAATGACTCTCTCAGGTTGCCTCATTGACTCGTCCATGCAGGGGATATCGGGCGTAAGGTCGTGTGTAGTTGTTCCTGGTGCTGTTGGCGGATGAAGATCAATAATAATCTTATTGGCATCAAAGCTGCGCTAACCTTTCTTCAGGCCAATCGCAATATAGACAAGTTTTTTGCCTGCAATAAAGCCTCAAGTTTGGGTCTGCTACTGCATCCTATTCTTCTCGATGTAGAGTAGATTCCCACGGGCAGGATAAGGCATAGGTGAATCAAAAGATTGGCAAACGTTTTGATCGAATTAGATAGTCGGAACTTTTGCATAGTTATATGGCCGTAACTGTCGTAGCATATGGCCGGTGCCGAAGCAAGAGCAAGAACAGTTTTGAGGGCGAGGCACTCAGGCCAGCGGCATGCGGGCGAGTTCGTTTTGGGCCCAGAGGACGAAGTGCTCTCAGACCTGATGTGACGTCGCTCTTCAGCCTCTAGACATTGCAAGACCTTGGCGTTAATGGGGTCGAGCATGCGCTTCCAGTTAGAATTGTACTCGTCGTCTACGTGCATCGGTACAGGGCAAATCCCCAACGGGACCCGCCTTTCTTTAGTTGTGCTGGCCCATATTCATCTTCAGAGAGGGTATCGTCGATGTTCGTGAGAGGGCACCGCCTGTGTGGATTTGGGGGTTCAGTGTAGGTGGATAGTGCTGCCTGTAACTTGACCATGTGTTGGCGAGGCTCGCCGCACCGCAGCGCAGGAGAAAAGGGACCCTTTAGGATGGTTACCGTTGCGCAGAACCTCGATGGCTGCGGAAAGAAGAGGTTCGAGTCGAAGTCGTGTGTTATGGACTCGGCGTGGGTTAAGCAATCTTCCACTAGTAGGTCTTCCACTAGTAGGGGCGTCGGGAAAATATACCGCTAAGCCAAGGCGTCATGACTACCAGATTAGTCTTAGACAGTCATATTTCTAAGTTGACAGGGGGTTCTGTTGGCTGTCGAGGCGGTTATTAGCGTCGACTTTGGTCATGTGGTTGATATCTGTAACGAATGAGTGTATTGAAGGTCTTGATCTCCTACCTACGATCTGTATAGGCAATTTATAGTTTTCAAAGGCTTCAAAAGTAGGTTCTTGATAACAGTAGATAGGTCAGTTTACATAGCAGATATGGTCTATTATAACTAACGTATCCTGTATCCTGTGAGCGAGTAGGCCAAACAACGAGCAGGTCACCTCTATATTTCATAGACTTGTTAAACGCGGCCCACGAAACACGCCCCAACCCGCCCTGAAACCCAAGAACTCGGTTGGTTGGACCTCTAAATAATCCATTGGGTCCTGGATATTATGGACCGACCCAGAGACCGGCGGCGCAGCCCGCTGGGTTGCCGAGAGGTGTAGTTTGGTAAGCTGATCTTTTCTTACTTAACTTTGATATATTATCTAGGCTCTTTTCTGTCTATTCTATAGTTCCGTGGTTTATTAGAATAAGTACCCTAATTTGAATATTTTATCAGTGGTAATGTTCAGGAAAAGAGTAATACCAAAAGTTGGTAAAGAGCTTACAACAGCTAATAGGTATACTTGCAAAATGCACCGCGAATCAGATTAGGCATTCTATGAGACGATTTATACGAGTAACTTTGACACTTTGCAGAACAGGGTTATGATCGTTTATTTCTCCTTCTGTGCTTGGAAGGTTGAAGCGTACCTTAGTATATACCATCAACACCTAGGTAATTTCACCCACCTGGATGCCATATTCCACCCCAACCGCCATCAGAATGGCGCTGCTCTACGGAGACAGGATCAGGTAATCACCAAGGACACTGAATAATCCATTCTAACCAATAAGACGGATTCGGCTGGCCTCGGCTGCCCATCTGCATGCACAAGAAATTGGCCGCAAGGCTGAGACCAGGTCCGAAGAAGAGGGGTAGAGGACGAGGGGTTGAGGCTCCCACCGCTGAGAAGACCCGGCGCCTATGCCTAAATTCCTAGGCGTCAAAGTCTACGTTCTGCTGCGGCGAGTAGATGGCGACTCTACAGGATTCCCCAATCATAGCAGAGCTCTCCTCGCAATGCTGGAGCAGGTTCTCATGCACCCGGAGCAAGTTCACTCTCTCGGGGGCGCCTCTCCCAGAAGGCTTCGAGGCTCATGACTTCCTCGATCTGTTCGCACGATTTCGCATGTGGGCGGCCAATTTGGGCGCACTGCAGCGAGAGAAGTCGTCTCTGGACCACCGCCTGCGGAACAGCGAGCTGCGTATGGAGGTTTTGAGGCTTCTCACCGAGCTTCTCGCCGCGTTGACGGACCGTGAGTCTCTTGCATCCAGCGAGGTGCGCCTTCGAGACCACAGAACTGACTTTCTGGAATTTATAGTGTACCCGCTCGTCGCCGGAGAAAAAGTGCAAGAAACATGGTACTACGAAGACGACGATAATCCTGGGGAAGACTTCGAAAGCGACAGCTCGGGATCTGAACCCGAGTCCGCATCACAGAGCAGAACACGAAAGAGCGAACAGCCTCGCATCCTAGTAACAGAGTCTGCCCAGCTTGTTCTGATTATCCAAGACACCGTCGCGAGTCTCCTGAAGCTATCTATCGTGATCCACCGATCCACGCGGCGGGCCAAATTCGCACGATCCTCAAAGGAAAAACAGTACGATACGAGTTTCGACATTGCACATGTGGAAGCCGTGTTCCCGTACGCAGCCCAGAACAGACCCCTGATTGAGCGGCTGGGCAGAGCGAACGCCCAGAGGCGACAGTGGCTTGCGTATCGAAAGCGACATCATCAGCGCCTTGCCACTGCTGCTGCTGCCGAGCCCGGCGGCGGGATATTGAGGGATCAACACGAACTAGCACAGACCGAGGTTGATTCTAGCGTGCCTGGCTTCTCTATCCCTATCTCCTCTCACCGTCCCACACCATCTGCACCAGGGGACTGGGAAGAGACCGAGGCAACGACTTTCTACCAGGAATCGCATGCCACCCGTGGTGAAGATCGTGGCCGAGATGAGGGATCCGAAACATCCTATTCAGCGTCATCCTCGTCGGAACTAGACAACGAGCACATGTTGCTGCCCCGGCCACCAGCGGGTTCAGCGGACGGCAATCCCTTCGAGTGCCCGTTCTGTTTCACAATCATCACTATCGAGAGTCTCAGGTCATGGGTGTAAGTCAGGAGCAAAGACCCTAATCAATCCGATGTCACTATGGACTAAAACGGAACTGATATCACAAGGAAACACGTCCATTCGGACCTCGCATCGTACGTATGCACATTCCCTAACTGCCCCGAGCCGCTGTTCGAGTCTCGGCACCAGTGGTTCAACCACGAGATGGAAGTCCACCGACGGCAATGGCTCTGCCCCCTATGCGACGATACTTCCCTGCCGACGTTGCGGGATTTTGAAGGGCACGCCAACGAATTCCATAGCAGCTGTGTCGGAAAAGAGGCACTGGTGGCGCTCGCAAACCAGCCACTGCAGCGGATCTCGGCCGCTGCATGTCCCCTGTGCAACTACCAGACAAAGTTGAACGTCAAACTACGAGCCCAGAGGGAAGTCCTCCTCCAGCCGAACAAGTTGAGAAACCATATCGCGCGACACATGGAGCACCTCGCGCTGTTTGCTTTACCTAAGGACTATCCTCGGCTATACGATGAGCCTCGGATCGAAGAAGACGACGACGAGGTCGAGCCCCCCGATGCAGGTGGCATAGAAGGCAAGGGCGACGAAAAGGCTCAAAAACTGTTAGAAGCGGCGACGATCGACTCGATGGGGAAGGCCCTCGCGGCGCTTTCGCTGGAAGAGGAGGCCTCACCACCCCACATCCTGGACTCTGCGCCGGCTCTAGCACTGGGCTGGCAACCTCCGCACGACTTTACCCCAGCGGCGGCGGACTTTGACAGTGAAGATCCGGACCTTGTGCCCCGGCGTGAAGAGTCGATGTTCGGGGGAGACCTTTTTACGCCCGGCTGGGTACGTGGCTACGGGGGCGCGAAGGAGGGCTACTGCGGCCGTTGCGATGTCGGCCACTGGGTCAATATCCCGGACGGAACGTATGAGATCCATTTAACGTACATGCATGGGCTAGCGTCCAATGGCCTGCCATTGCCGCGGCCGTCGACGGTGCGGAAGGTGGTTGGCATGCCAGGCTCATGGGAGGCCTTCTGCGACTCGTGCCAGGCATGGAGGCTGTTACGCAAGTCGAGGCGGGGCTGGAACTGGTTTAGGCATTGCTTAACGGTACGTCTACCTATGCTAACCTATTTGCCCCGTGACCGAACCGAGTTTGAACTGGAAGCAAGAGAGGGGAATGAAGTACCGGGGGTTTTCGACGACTTATAACGCAATACAGGAACATGATACCACAGCCACAGGGCATACAATTCAACGCGCCGATACGCCATTTCAGAGGGCTCGAAGGGGTATACAGAAAGGCGACGCCAGCTACCTGCTGGAGACCCTTGAGCAGCATCCAACGATAGTCCGGCAAATTTCCGACGGCGCCAACAAGACGCTTCTCCACTACGCCGCAGAGTCCGGACATGTCGACGCCCTTAACATGCTGTTAACAGCCATCGACAGGTTGGCGTCCACACAGGAGGTCATTGATATCCGCTCTGCACTGGGCGCAACCGCGTTGATGCTGGCAGTCGGCCAGGGGAGCCAGGATATAGTGGAGATTCTCGTGGAGCGGAAAGCCAACGTCAATCTAGTTGACAATGACTACAGAACCGCTCTTGACATAGCCGCTCATGCCGGGTATGACGGCATTGCGCACTACCTCATCCAGCACGGAGCCGACATGCGCAAAGCGAGAGACTTCCAGGAGATATATTCCAAGTATCAGGAACGGCAGCAGGCCGCCGCGTCCAGGAAACAGGACCTTCCAGACGACCAGACGCAAAAGGAGACCGCAGGAGCACGATCCACTCCGTTTCCTTCCTCCGTGAAGAAATCCCAGCCCCCGAACACAGCCACCTGGAACCACCTAATGTCCGCAGTCTTCGCCAACGATCTCGCGGGCGTAAAGCAAACCCTCCACAACGGCACCGACATCGAAAGCCAAGCACACGACGGGCGCACTCCGCTCATGCTCGCCGCCTCGCGGTCAAACCAAGCCATCATAACCCATTTGCTCGAAATGGGCGCCAACATCGACGCCGTCGACAACAAAGGCTGGACCACGCTCATGCACGCCGTGACGGACAACAACCAGCCAATCGTGGATCTCCTGCTCTCGCGCGGGGCAGACGCCAACCATGTCTCGCCGGACCACTGGGCCGCCCTCGCTGAGGCGGCCCAGCACGGCCAGACGGAGATCATGGCGTCGCTTTTGCGCTGCGGCGCGGACCCGGAGTCGCGGTCATCCCATGATTGGACGCCGCTTATGCATTGCTGCTATAAGGGCGATGAGATGGGCGTGAGGCTCCTGCTGGGCTATGGCGCTGATGTCGTGGTTGGGTCGCAGCATGATGAGACGCCGCTGTTACTTGCGGCTGCGGCGGGGCATGTGGAGATTGTGCGGATTCTGCTGGTTGATGCGAGGGCGCCTGCGGAGGGGGAATGGGCGCGGAAGATTATAGAGCGTGAAGGGGAGGACCGAGACCTGCGGGATCCTGGTGCTGGTGCTGGTGCCGGTGCCGAGGTTGAGAGGGCGTATCCACTCGGGTGGACGCCGTTGATGGTGGCCTGTCAAGGCGGGCATGCTGAGGTTGTGAAACTGCTCGTTATGGCTGGGGCGAATTTGGAGCTGCGCAGTCCGATGGAGAAAACGGCACTGGAGATTGCTAGGGAGCATGGTTGGGTGGATATTGTTGGCATTCTAGAGGGACATGGTGGTGGTGCTGGTGTGGCTCGCGCTTAGTCTATCATATGAGGTAAGGCATGCCACTCGTAGTATTTTGCTATGATTACCCTATCTCTTAAACAAGACGTAGAACAAAGTTGACCGTCCATAGAAGTGTATGTGTTTTCACTGAGCCTCCTGTTGAAGAAGGCAGTCGTAAACCAGCTTCCCAATCGCCCAGATCTTCTCCTCTTCGTACTTTCTCGCGACAATCTGCACACCGACAGGGGCGCCATCGTAGATATCCGCATCATCTAGGTACCAGGTGTCAGCGGTGGCTTGCGAATCTCTCGCGCGATAGCGAACACTTACAAGCCTCCCAATTCTTCGCGTCAAGTTCATTCAACGGCGCATAGTCCGGGTCCGCTAGATCCTGGTTCTTGTCTGCTCTCGTGACGGGTATGACAACAGTGCTATAATCGAGCAAGTTAATGGCCTCGGTATACGCTACTCGAGGACCATATGGTTCGTCAATAATTGTACAGCACTCCAATTGCTCACGCGCGCATCCCGCTTGGGGGGTTCAAGGCAAGGAAGACGGGAGGAAGGGGACGTCTAGTGGGTAGTCTACCTGTATGATAAAATTTCCCTGGTATGACTGCTGCATGTGGTGCGACGGGCATGATCACGGCGTCAACTATCTGTCCTGCAACCGGCTAGTGAGAATCGTATCGGATATGTTGGTGGGTCTCCATCTACAGAAGTCTTTGGAAGGTCGGCATGGATAAAGGAGCATACCGTCTTCGGCATTGGCCGTCTCGTTCCAATAATCCGAATAAGCCGCTTCGTAATCCCGTCCCTCGATTGTGAGGGCCTGGTATTTGAGGAGAGACATTGGATCTCGAAGAGTGAATGAATCCCTGAGTTGGGGGATCAATGGCTCCCCGGATAGATCGAGCTGGCGGTTGATGTCGTGGCCGCCATCGGCTTTCAGAAAGGAGACCTTATGCTCGGGTTAGCTGTTTTTGTGCTTCAGGCTGTCCGGGACAGTGAATGGGAGATAAGAGCGCGGGCTCACATGGACTCTTTTGGCCGTTGCCTGGGAGGGGGGCGTCCAGTCTACGACCTGAGAAAGGACTTTGTCAGTAATCCGGAATATAGATGTAGACTGGCTCTCTTCGAGAACCCCCTGAGACGAGTTGAATGCGTACCCTGTGGCCCGCTTTTTTCACCGCGTCGACAGTCAAACGCAGGCCTCGTGCCACAGGCGGGTGAGGGGTCACGACTCCATCTGTCCAGAGAACCCCAAGTTTTAGAGGTTGCTTGTCTCCAGCAGAAGTGCATTGGCCTCCTTTGCCTGCTCGGGAGAGGGTCTCATCTGCTATGTTCTGGCGCCACGGGAGAGAGGCAACATTCGGGTCTCGGAGCCAGGGCTCAGTCGAGATGAGCGAGCTGAGGACTAGATGTATGGCTTCAATCGTGTTACCCAGTACCCCGACAGAAGACGCATAGGTCGTTTGCCCGGGAATCTAGTGGTTTGATCAATATGGCTCTTCTGCTTGCTTGCTCTCCTTTGACTAGGCAAGAGGTTAACTTACAACGTTGGCCACGTCCCGGTAGGAAAGGCGGTTGTGGGTTGGTTTGAGCGAGAATATCCCACAGAAACCGGCCGGAATGCGCACAGAACCACCTGTAGTTATTAGTTCTCTAACTCTCATGATAAGGTACTAGGCTGCTTGACAGTGAAAAGTTACCTATGTCTGTGCCTAGGCCGACAGAGCTACCGTGCAAGGCTGATAACGCCCCTTCGCCTGGACGCATGTAAGAATAGTGGGTGTCAGGGAAAATCATTCAAACTCACCTCCAGATGAGCCTCCACATGAGAGATTCTGGTTGATGGGGTTCAACGTGCGGCCGATTATGTTGTTCACAGTTTCGCCGAACTGCGAGAGAAGTTGGTTGGGTTCTCACGAGGCATCCATGACGTCTAGAGGAGAAATTGGCTCACCAGCAGAGTTTGAGGAAGGCTGGTCTGGCACGCATTCTTGTCAGTAGGCGCATTCGTTCAGGTTCAGGTTCATGTTGCTGCTGACCTTGCAATAGAGGACAGCACCAAGAGCGAGAAGTTCCGTCACAACCTGGCTGTTTACGTTGAAGACGAGGTTTGGGTCCGGGTTGCCCTCGTAGGTGTCAATCCAGCCAATATAGCCCATGCTTGTCGCATTGCCTTTTACGTGAAACTGATCTTTTAAGCTAATGGGTAATCCATGTAGGGGCCCCAGCACGCTCCCATGGCTCGTGAGATGATTGTCCAGCTCCTGCGCCCTCTCGAGTGCTTGGTCAAAGAAAACCTCGTGCAAGCAGTTGTTCTATCATCGTAAGCATGATGAGAAGACTGGCTCTGGGAGAAAAGCCCCTCGAGCTGGGCCGGGGTACAGAGAGAAATGCCCACAATCTGATGTGCAATTGCTGCTGTCTTGCAGAAAGCCCGAGTAACCTGGACCGCACTGAGTTTTCCCGCGCTCATTTTCTCAACTAGAGGCACACTGCCCTGTTCCACGATGGCGATGTCATCGGGGGAAAGATATTGGTTGATAAACGGCCCCGTAAGATTCCGCTCATTCGCAGCCTTGTCGAGATCCTCCTTGGGCAAAAGCCATTCTGCGGGAATCTTGGCGAGGGTGTCTGCTCGTTTGGCGCTGGCTTTAGCTTCCCACGAGGCGTTTCCAGAGGCCTGGCCTGAATATCCAAAGAGATATTTGAAATTCATAGGGGTAGTGCTCAATAGAAAATGTGATTCAAGGTGGGAAGCGGATGCTGTGTCTCAGAAAGATCGAGCATGGAAACATTTGATGGAACACGGAAAAGCAATCATTATTATTTGGGCTTACCCCTCCCTCAGAAACTGACCGTCTTCAAAGCACTTGACACGTGTAACCAGTGAGTTACACGGCTGAGATTGAGGGGTGCACATGGGGCTCAGAGAAGCTCGACACTAAACAGCCAGCCTTGTAGGATCAGACCATCACGCATCCAACCAACGAAGCTGAACGCTATCATCACGGGCTGGCGCTGGGAGGTGGTGTTCAGCGAAAGGCTCGGCGTCAGATTTGGCATCCCTTCTTGTCCTTGAGCCGCTCCACTATCCTCCCCTCTGTTTATGTCGTTGTTTTTCACCACGAAAGCGAAGTACTTTGTGTAGCGGGATGGTTACCGGCATCGAGGTTGCAGGACTGATCCTTGGGAGCTTCCCGCTGATCATATCCGGGTTGGAACATTATGGCGGCGCTTTCGAGTCCATGAAAGAATGGATTCGGTTCCGTGCCGAGTTCGCCGTGTTCATGAACGCCCTCTGCCGGCAGAAGATATTCTTCCGCCAGAATATCGAGGACCTACTGTCTTCCGTCGTCGACTCGGAGTACGATATGGCCTGCATGCTTGACGATCCAGACAACCCTGGCTGGAAGGACCCGGACCTGGAATGGAAGCTCAAAAAGCGGTTATCTGGCGCACACGAGTATGATTGTTGTATGGATATCATCTTGTCCATTCACACTGTGCTTGGGAAGTTAGAGAGCAAGTTGCATATTACAGGTGACCAGGTGCGTGATATCGAAGAAAAGAGTCAACCGTTAGGTAAAGAATCGTGGAACTAATAATAGCCAGAACCACCAACGGCTGCAAGTGGCAGGGGTAAGCTTCGTTCGATTAGAATTCGAATTTCGAAGGTTCACGTACACGTTGGGCAAGAAGCGTCGCCAGAAGCTGATGGGTGAGCTCGAAAAATCCAATGAAGACACGAAAAGGCTGCTCGGAAACAGTGACCGGTTGGAACCGATGAGAAAGAAACGAACGGCCAACCTACCCAGGGTCTTCCATCAATTTCGCCTACAAGCAGCAAGTCTTCATAAGGCAATAGCGAGGGCACTGCGGTGCACATGCCGTGCTCCCCACTCGGTTGAGCTACTTCTCTCCAGGGGCAGTGAGAATATCGAGTCTGGGCTCAGCAGTTCTATCCAGGGGGTAAAACTACACGTCTACTTCCCTTTGATTTCCGGACGCTGGGCTCACACGGCCAGTCATTCCAGTACTAGCAGCATGAGGTACGCCGCGGAAGTGGAAATGGCGTGTGCTCCTTCTTCCGAAAACCAGGCATGGGAGCCAGGCTTCGACGACACTTCAACGGCAGTCAGCGTCCGCTCGAAAAGCACCACAGATCCACAGCATGAGAAACGCGGGCGGAAGGTTTCGATTGTTAGCAGTCGAAAAGAAGCAGAGGCGTCTTCCAGCATTCCAAAAGACGCTGTTCGGATCCTTGACATCTGTGCTTCGCTCGGTTCTGTACAGGATACCCAACCGTACCTCGGGCTTCTACATGACGGTGAAGACAATTGCCATATTGTTCGTACTGTAGGCGTCTCAGATGGGATCCTGTCATCCTCGCGCATTCTCCAGCTGGTCCCCCTCACTACGCTACTAGACATGACCCCTCAACCAGAATCACATTCCATTGCCGCGGTCCATCAGATTATCTCCGCTCCGCCGTTGGCTATCATTCCTCGTCAAGAGAGGCTCTGCATTGCGCTTACTCTCGCTCGCGCTGTTCTACAGCTCCAGCCGGGTCCGTGGCTGAAACACACGTGGAGCAAGAACGACGTCTACCTATTTCAGACGAAACAGGGCACTATCGAAACTCAACACCCCGTGCTTATCAGCCATTTCGCCATCGAGCAGCCTGCAGGCCCGTCGGAGACGCTAACCAACACTCCAAAGGCCGTCACGGGGATTGCTTCATATCAAGAGTCCAGGACTTCGCTGCTTTCCCTCGGAATCATCATCATGGAGCTTTGGTTTGGGAAGGGCATCGAGACCCTGCCATTCCGCAACCAGTTCCTAGGTCCGGACGGCATGAATAATGAGTTTACGGATTTCAATACCGCGCAGAAATGGCAGGAGCAGACTCTCGAAGAGGGGGGCGTAGAGCTGCATAACATAACAAGGCGGTGCATATATTGCGCTTTCAATGCAGCGAGTCAGGACCTTAACAACGCAGAGTTTCGGCAAGCGGTGTACGACGATGTGGCACAAGGCTTGCAGAGAATTCTGGCAAGGTACGAGGAGGGATGATATCCTCTCATTTGACTCGGATTTGTATTCGTATGTCTTTGTCGTCAGCGCTGGATTTGTAGTTACGCTCCTTGACAATGACTTGAAGTCTCAGATTTCTTAGCCCAGGGAATAAAGCTAAAGCCGTTCCTTTCCTCCAAGAAAAAAAAAGCAGTCCTATCTGGAATAACTACTCTCACTCCATGAGAGTACCAGCATGCTATCTCGAGTCCCTTCAAAAGACCGAGTTGCGAGGCGTGGAGGACCTATTTAAGGTGTAAGTGCGCCATACATGATCGAGCTGCACATAAAGCTACGTCCTTGATCGCTGCTTAGGAGGGTGTTACATGTATCATGATGTTGGTTAACGAGATTATCGATGGCTTCCTCCCTACGGACATTCTTCGATTCTACAATGCTACTAGCAAATCACGGGAAGGATGAACAGTTTCCTAATCCTTACTTGTGACATATTCCGGGATTGGAAGCCCTAGATTGCTAATCCCATTGTCACACCATAACATGGCAATTGAAGTAGCTTCTTTGAACTGAGAAGGGAGCCGGAAATACCAGGAAACCCATAACCAAAATAATAAATCCCGGCAATATGCTGTGGGAATACCTTTCTTCAGAGCCTCAATACATGTTCCCGCCAGCATGTCTACAGTTTCCCCGCAGTCATAGTAGTCGGCTAGAACAGCAACTTCCGCAAGTAACTCAAGGTCGAGTTGCCGCGGTATATCGTGGGATTGGCAATAGATAATTTGAAGTAGGATCATGAACGCGTTGATATCCCAACTCTCCGAGTAATCAACTAAGTCCTTTAGCAGATATGTAATGCTCTCTACCCAACCACCAGTGAGCATTGCTTGAACACTGCTGAGGCTGGTATTAAATGCTTCGCGGAGACTTTGATGCGGAAGCAGTTTTTGTTCAGCGGTCTACAAATAAGTTCAGGATCGACTAGGTTCTTGGATGGTTGTTCTTTGGCTGCGGCAGGTTCTTCTTCGGCAGCCTACGGGGTTGGTTCCTCTGCAGTCTCTCGGACTGACTCATCGATGGCCTTTGGGACCGGTTCGTCGGCGGCCTCTGGGACTGGCTCATCGACGACCTCTGGGGCAGGTTCTTCGATTCTTATTGTTGGGTATTCAAAACTTTCGGCAGGACATTGGACATTATCCCATAATTTTTTGGAAGAGGATGTGAGACCCTGCCAACATCTCTAGCCTCGTCCAGTTGTGCAAAAGGAGAATTTGCATGGCGCAGTATTATTACCACCTCCCCGTCTGGGTCAATAATGTAAGTAAATTGATTCATAGTGGTTGTTGAATGCACTGAATAAAATCCTTCTAACGAAAGAGGGAATCAGTAAGGGCAGAGGATGACAGATGACTCGGTGGACATCCTCGCCTTGAATGTTCTCCACGACATTCGAGATGGACACAGGGGCACTGATATTTTGGAAGTCCCGGAAGTTCTATGCTCAGACCCAGTAGAGTAAGAATCACAATCACTTGCATCTCCAAGAGCATGGTTTCTCATATCCTGAAAAGCATAGTGGCGATCCACGGCATCGGATCCCACCCATTTCACCCGTGGTCATACTGGGACCCTAATAGAAAAAGCATCGTGAACTGGCTGAGAGATGAAGATATGCTATTGACGGACCTTTCTCCGGCCCGTGTCATGATATTTGGTTATCGGTCCGAATGGAAGGGACAGCGACCGAGCGATGTGACTTCTGCTGAAGTCGCCAATAGGTTGTTGGACAGTCTGGCAAGGGCTCGAAAGGTGAGAGGAAATTCTGACATGCGAATCACCCGATCATGACCTCGTACTAAAGAACCCCCAGGGTGTTGAAGACCGACCTATCCTATTCATTGCGCACTGTGTCGGTGGGCTGGTTCTAGCAAGGGTAGGCATGCCTCTGCCCTGCTGCTATTGACAGCCTATTGATCGGGTCGGCCAGAGCCTGTTGACAGCATACCACGACGAGCTTCACCAAAATAAATGGGCTCGGATTTTTAGCGCCACCTTAGGTATAGTCTTTATGGGTGTGCCATTTCGAGGCGCCCACGGAGCGTTAGCAAACAGGCAAATCTTATCCGCCGCTCAACAGCAAATTGATAGCCTGGAAAACGAGAACGAACGACGTGAAGCCCATATTATAAAGCGCATACTGGAAATCCTCAGACCTGGAAACGAGATGCTTTTCAGTCTGATGACTGATTTTCTGGCAATCGATCATGAACTGATGCCGCAAATGGTTTGTTGTTATGAGACGCAGTGTTCTAATGTCTGGAAAATAGTGAACATGAACCGAGAAAAGGTTAGGTTTATCTTTTTCTGCGATTTTATGGTGGGGAACTCATCTAATTTGTGAAGGAAAGACTGGTACCCCGAGATTCTGCTACACTGGATGGCGTGCAATCTTTGCTTATGGAAACAGACCATTTCGGTCTAAACAAATTCAGAGGGCGGACGGAGGAATACCGTATGCTGGTGAATAAGTTGCAGGCGTTTCGGTCTGAGGAGGCATACAGCGCCTACTCAGCTCGACGAGCCAGAATGATGAGAATCAATCCGCGCCTTGCTCGTCGCTGGAGGCAAGAGCTAGCTGGGGAAGTAGTGACAACTTCTGATTTAGGTAGGTCGTAATCCAGCTATTTTCAGGTGTGCGCCCAGCGGCGGTTAACCTCCTATAGGGTTCAAATATTGCTCCAGCTCGCAGAGGACGTCGCATGGTGGAGCTGTTCTAAAACGAAAGCGCTCTGGAAACAAGGATAACGTATATCACCAGTCTCGCTCGCGGTACATAAGCTTGCAGGTGCAGATTGAAAGGCAACAGCCAGTATATTTCATGGATGCCTTGGGCAGGGTCACTCCTTTTCATCTTGAATTTATCCGCTCGGTCGAGGTGCGTGAACAACCGGCACGGCTGCCCTAAATATGCTAATAACATCGCATATTAGGCATTTATTGCTGTATTGAAAGACAACTTTCGCGATTACGGACCCGCTGCAGAGATGATAGAGAGGGGATAGTTCGCGCTATTTGATATGGGAACGTGCCGTGATATCGATGTCACCAGGAAATGGGACACAATCTTTCGACCCGGCCAGGCAATTGCAATGTGTATGGTGTTCTGGCATGACGGGATTGAAGATGACTCTTGCCCATCGTGTAAAAGCGCTTTCCCAGGGTCGACCTCTAATGCGATTCAATGGTGAGTAGTACTTCATCGACAAAATAATTTATCTGAGTGCCTTTCACATCTTCGTCTTCTTTATAGATTAATGGACATACTGACAAGAAGTAGCTCTGTCTGCGGATCCATCTTTCGGCGGATCCAGGACTTGGAGAGTGGCATTGACTCAAAGATTCGTTCTCGGCGGATTTTCGATGGATATTCTGACGATGGTGATTTCTGGTCTGACTCGGCAGGTCTGCAGGAGTTGAAAAGACTCGATGCGCCTACCGTTGCTACACCGCCCGTTGAATATGATGACGTACAGAACGAGCTGGATGAAACCATCACTCTGTTCCATAATGTTCGGATCATATCAACACCCTCTGTTAAACGCTCCACTAAGGTATGGTGCTCCATACAAGCAAGTGTCTGGTATTACAATGATGCCGAGAGGGAGAAAAGGACGGGATGGTGCTTTGTTGAGAATGTAAGTGGAATGCTTTCTTAAATTATAACACCTTGTGGTGGCAAGTATGGCTGTTCAAACGATTGATGAGAAAATAAAGGGCGACACCATGGTCCTCGAGTGCCGCCAGGACCAGAGCGTTGTTTTCTTTTATCGACAGATCTCACCTAAGGACCATGGATTTGAGTGGGGATTGGAGTGTGACTTTCTCTGGAGAGACTCTGACGGTTGTGGCGGCTGGCATTTCCGGTCTCAAAACAGAAAGGACGCCCAGATTATATGGTAGGTTCCCCTATATTTTGTGTCTGAACGTATGTAAGTAATATCTGTAGGGATTACATCCAATGCAGACCTGATATAAGAATCAATTCTTCCAAAGGCGGTCTAGACCTACCCCTATTCCCAGACGAAGATGCAGCACCCTTACACGGAGTCAGGGGACGGGATTGGGGCTTGTACGGTGATTGGTAGAAGCCTTCAGAGCCGCAATCTGACCTGCCTTGATACGCAACGCCATGACCTTTCGAATTGGGTTATTACGATGCTCTGTCTCTCAGGGCGGGGGCATCATTTCCCAAGGCGACTAATGAGGGAATCATAAAAGTCGCGGGTGGAAAAGGGTGTTTATATGACGACTAAAGTAGGCAGAGGTCTTCATTTTCTGGGAATAAGCTTGTTCTCGCGGACAGGCGTCGCAACTTAACTGGCATTAGATAGTAGGCCGTATTGGCCACCCAATATGCTCAAGCGGATCAGACAATGAAACCGCAAGTGAGCCTCTGGATAAACTGCATTAGTGTTGATCGACGTTCGTCTTGTCGTCCTCGCTTTTGGCCTACAATTCGTTTGCCCTGCTTTATCACATGACAAGAGTCCAGGTGAGCAGAGATATAACCTGCGGTTCGGTTTCTGTTAGAGCACTGAAACAGCAGTTGCTATTGTAAGTGACCAATTGGCGAAGGGGCCCGGGGTTAGGGGTCTGTGACAGACTGCCGGAGGTGACTGGTTGGGGGCGACTACTATGCTGGAGAAGCAATGAGGATTGCGTGTTAGGCGCGCGGCACTGTGACAGATCGGGCAACTGTATCGTCAGCTGTCATTCGATGGCTATAGAGATATTGGGAGCTATCTGGCCCCGCTGGCGACAGGATTAGTCCATTGGGACTTGGCAGCCGCACGCAGAATTAAGGTGCAAAGACGATTCTATTGAACTTCCCACTCTGCGAAGAAGGGCTAACCCTTTTTGGAGAGCTAGGTTCTGACTTATGTACTGGTTTGCCAGATTCTCACTCCTAAATTATTTCACTCTAAAAATGCTAATATTTCAGCCTATGATATGTATGGGTTAAATGAAGACGTTTGTTCAGGCACTACCAAGAGCTGAACCATAGACCAACTGTTGATCCAACATCAGCAACCACAAGGCTGCGGGATTCTTATCTGTCGACCGTATGTGACAGCTAGTCATATATGGAACTTTCCTATTTGGGATATCGGAACTGCAAGCTCCGGCTCGCTGATGCTTATGCAGAGACTTCAGCTATTTCCACGGTTCAGAAGTTATGTCTCTCCCAACTGCCGTATTAGGCTAGGTTGCTTATTATTTCTTATGTATTTAAACCGACCTATAGAGCTAGATTGGAAGAAGCAGACTTTCATTTCTTTTATATTATTTGACGGCTGATGCTGGTAATTACGTCTAATCCGACGCTCCATAGAAGCTCATAAAATATATGCACGATTTTGTAATATATATAAAACACAAGCTAGCAATAGAGGCCTGTAAGGTTGTGACGGAGCGTGGGAGTGCAATGAATCATTGCGAGCGCCAGGTGACATTATGATACCAAGGCCAATTACCTAACTCACCACTGCGGCCAAACGTGAGATATGAGTATTCCAACTAGGAAGTTAAGGATTTCGAGTATTTTAGACTCCTAGATATCCCTAATCGAGGCAGCGAAGTGCCCGCGTTCGATGAAGAGGGGCTGCGACCATAAAGCAGCTGCCGTGAGATTTGTTCCTTTCCTGTATGAGACCATTCTGCCGGTTCTGGAGAGTAACCTCGCTGACTGGGAATGCGTGCCGTCGGTTGACAGGGATAGCTTGTGACGATCGCCGGCGATGCTGCCCATGTCATGGTATGTTTATTCCTCTTCCACTCGCTAATCTGGAATACTAACAAAACTAGACCATGGTAACCTCAGTTTTCTCTCGACATCTTTCATCTGATTGGGAAATTGCGTCGTCTATGCTCAAACACTGCCATTGACTAGGATGAAGTGAGATACGCGAGAGCACGGCGAATGCCATTCGGGGTCCCGAAGATTATGACTGAGAGCAGCCAAAAGATGTGCTATTCTGCCGGGGAAAAGATTACTTTTGAAAATAATACTATGTACAGCTCGCTGCATCTGTTTGCGCCTGGTATTTACAGAAGCATGCTGTTTATATATATATACTATGTAAAGAATCTAGAGCAAGTCAATGCAGACGGTACTGCATACACTAAGAGATGCTATTCAATGGCATCATAGCTAAGTGTATGAGCTCTATATCACTGTCGGGATCTCTGCTCTTTGTTATATATTGAGCCCTCAAAGGCATCCGCTACAGTGATGGGCTTTGTCTTTGCAGGAGGGCGATGCGCCAAAGGCACTATACCTTTCTAGTCGACAGAGGCGAAGGCGTCTCGCGTAATCATGCTCCAAGACCCGCTTTAAAGGACCATGGGCTACTTATTATATCCAAGAAGCAGCCCATCTATCCCAAAACAAGCCTTAGCCAGGGTCCACCGCTCAGCCGCAGCTGTGCCCCTCCTTAGCAACATTCCCCATACCCAGACTTCAACCACGGTTTCACCGATCACTCGCTGCAGAGCATAACTTGAAAGTAAGCAGAATGACAAAAGATGCTGGCCCAAGGTAAGTGGCACCTCGTGCGCTCTAGGCATGGCTGACGCTAGAGATAGTACCATCCAACATGATTGCCAAGCCACGGTGCAGGCGTTCGTCAGCCAGCTCAGCACAGAAGAGAGGCTCATTTTCCAGGCGACAGATTGCTCAGAGAAGCTCATTCATGATCTGGTAGATTTGGATAACCAGCATGGCAAAGCAGCCATCTCGCGCCGAATAGCGCCGAATATTCAGTCGTTCGTGGGGGGCGTCGAGCGCTTCTCGGGGGCACTGGATGCCTTGGCGGGTTCAGTCTCGCTGATGCAGCCTATATGGGGCAGCTGCAAGGTTGTTCTGCAAGTTGCAAAGGATTATAATGAGTATTTTGACAAACTCTCCGGAATGTTCGAAGAGATCGGGTATAATCTGAGCCGCCTCCGTCGCTACCCACGGTTGTACTCCGACAACGCGGTCCTGGCGCAGTCCATGGTGAATATCTTCCAGGCTATCCTGGAGTTCTGCGCCCGGGCTCGAGCGGTCTTTCGACAGGGGAAGAATGAGCAGAGCTCAGTGCGACGGTTTAGCACAAGTGCCGTCAGCCTGCGCGCCGCATGGAAGGTGATATGGAAGCCGTTCAAATTGCAGTTCGGCGATATAGTTGAACAGATCCAGAAGTCTATGGCGCGCGTGGAGCAAGAGGTGGATATTGCGGAGAAAGAACTCGCTAGCGAGGGCCGCGCCAAAGCAGAAGATGAGCGGAAGCGGCAGGCTGACCGCTGGGAAAGGCTTGAAGCGCGACAGGATTCGGTCACAGAATATCTTGACCAGCAGAAGGTTGCACAACTGAATCAGTGGCTGGCCTCTGTTAATGCTGCTGCGAACCACAACACAGCCACCAAGTTACGCCGCGCGGGGACCGGGACTTGGTTTGTCAATGGCCAGCCGTTCCACGACTGGCTCGCAGCGGATAACTCGTTCCTCTGGCTTCATGCAATTCGTGAGTCCTGCCTCAAAGTGACCGCATATGGCCTGCCGCTAACAACAAGCAGCGGGTGCTGGAAAGACAATCCTCGCATCGACCGTGATCGACTGGCTGCGGCAGCACACGGAGAATCAAGCCAGAGGCCTGGCTTACTTTTATTGCGACTACAAGGACAAGCAAAAACAGTCGTCAACAGTCCTTCTAACCACCTTACTGTCCAAATTTGCAAGGCAAAACCATGCAGTCTTGGGTTGCCTATATAACTTCTTCGAGAAGCAACACAGGGAAAACCCGGCGTACACCGCTGAGTTCGACGAGCTGTTGAATAATTTCAGTGACTTCCTCTCGGACTCGTTCGATCAATGTTATATAGTCGTTGACGCGGTCGATGAGACGGAGGATAGAGAGGGCGTAGCATATGCCTTGAGAAGGATTGCCGAGACTTGTAAATGTGCCAGAGTACTTGTGACGAGCCGCCATGAGATCGATATCGCGCGGACTTACGAAGATTTGCCACACACTTCAATTGAGCCCAGCGATAACGCCGCGGATATTGAGCTGTACGTCCGATCGGAAGTAGCGGATAAGATCAAAGCAAAAAAGCTGAAGCTCAGGGATCCCAAACTCCAGAACTTCATCTGCGAGACCCTCATCCAGGGAGCCCATGGGATGTTCCAGTGGGTAAAATGCCAGATCGACCAGCTGTGCAAGCTACGTAACGACAGGGCTATTCGAAACGCGCTGGATGACCTCCCTAAGACACTGTACGATACCTACATGCGGATTTTGCAGAGACTGGAGGCTGAACGGGACGAAGAAGTGACCTCGGTGCAGCGCCTGCTCAGGTGGCTAGTACGCGGTATCCGGAATTTGACGCTACAGGAGCTAGCGGAATGCTTGAGCATTGACCCCGAAAATGCAGAAGATTCCTTTGATTTCGATGCTGTCTTTACTGACCCGGAGGATGTGGTCGAGCTTTGTGGCAGCCTGGTCGTCATTTCTCATGATGGATACTTGACACTAGCGCACTATACGGTCAAGGAATTTCTGGTCTCTCCTCATATTAAGGAGAAGATGCCACATTTCTGGGTGGGATGTGAGACGGCCCACGCAGAGCTCGCGCGAGTTTGCCTTATCTACTTGTGCTACAGTGACTTCTCTACAAATTATGAGGAACCGGGGGATCAAATGCTGCAGCGTTTTGAGGAATACAAGTTCCTGCGATATGCCGTCCAGGGGTGGGGTGCCCATGCTCACTTCAGCGAGGACGATGACGACGTCTTTGCCTTGGTGATGAAGCTCCTGGAGGAGGATTGTGAGGAGCGAGAGAACTTCAGCCTGTGGTGCCACTTGTATCTCCATCTCCACAAGGCCTCGGGACAGCAACCGAAGGTCTCGGACACTTCGTCTCTCTACTTTGCGTCTTTATTTGGGCTGCCGAGGGTGGTGCTGCGCCTGCTGGAAACGGATTTGGGGCTTGACGTGAGGGAGCCCTTAAAGGCTGCGTCATTCGCCAGACACGCGAAGATCGTGAAGGTACTTCTTGAGCATACAGCCCCCCTCGAGCCATCCGCTCTCGAAAACTGCCTTTATGTCTCGTCATCCAGGGGCCATGAAGATGTCGTCAGTTTGCTTCTGCAGCATGGTGTGGATATCAACGCGCCCAGCGGCAAACATGGCACACCGCTACAGGTTGCTGCTATTGAAGGCCGCCAACAAGTGGTTTCGACCCTCCTGCAGCATGGGGCAGACATGAATATTACCTGCCGAAGATACGGGTCCCCATTGGCCGCGGCGGCCGAGAAGTCGCATATGCAAATCGTCCAGCAGCTCCTCAGTCACGGAGCTCATGTGGATAAGCGAGGTGGTTGGTTCGGACACCCACTGACATCGGCCATTGTAAGCAAGAACGTGCAGCTTGTTGAGTTGCTTATCGAGCGGGGAGCGGACCTGAATGCTCTTGGTGGACGGTATGGGTGTCCTTTGATGGCTGCAGCATCACTGGGAATGCTGGACTTGATTCGATCCCTGGTTGCATGTGGCGCTAAGGTCAACGATGAAAGCGACAAGAGGCCTGACAGCCTCTATTCCGCCTGTATAGCGGAGAGACTGGACGCCGTCGAGCTGCTGCTTGAACTGGGAGCCGACGTGAATGCAAAGGGGGGCCGACACCGTAATGCGCTAAATGCTGCCAGCTCCACAGGTAATGCGGAGATTGTGCGATGTCTCCTAACTGCCGGAGCAGACGTGGATTACTTTGATGAGCATTACGGTAATAGCATACAGGCGGCGGCTGTGGCTGGACATGATGCTGTGATCCGCATTTGGCTGAAGTGGGCGTGGATGTGAACGCGCCTGCAGGCGATCGAGGGACGGCACTGCTGTGTGCCGCCCAACACGGCCACACCGAAACAGTTCGAGTTAGGAGTCCCCTCAGGCGATACCACTGAGACGACAGATGCGCTCATGGTGGCTGCCCGCAAGGGACACACGGCAACGGTCGAGCTCCTCGTGAAGATGGGGGCCGACATCGACAGTGTTAGTAAAATGGCAACCTACCCAAAATGCACGGCACTCGAAGCGGCCGCAGGAAAGTCTCATCTTGAGACCGTCTGGCGCCTTCTCGAACTAGGGGCGGACGTTAAACGCGTGACCAATGGCCTATACGGTTGTCCACTGATTGCCGCTATTTTCAGCGACAGGGAGTATGCAGAGGTTGTGAAGACCCTGCTGGACGCAGGAGCGGGTATCAACGCCGCTACGAACGGTGCCGCTGCTGGCGGTGGCACTCCTCTTGGGGCCGCAGTCCTCAAAGGGCGCTATGATCTATGTGTGGACATGATTCGCAGGGGTGCAGATGTCAATATCACGAACGACTGGTACTATACCCCACTGCAAGTTGCAATTACGAACGGGGATGAGAGCATGATGAGCCTGCTTATAGACCACGGTGCTGACATCAACCTGGCAATTGATCCGAGTGACGACCCGGACGACAGCGGCGTCTTGACTGCGCTCCAGGTAGCCGCGTGGTACGGTCGTGAGGACATGACGAGGAGCCTAGTCAGCCTCGGAGCGAATATCTCCGACGAGCTCAAAGGCGCCAAGTACAAGTCTGCACTCCAGGTCGCCAGTTTTCGAGACCACGGTAGGGTCGTGCGAATCCTGATCGATGCAGGAAGTGAAGTGGATGAAGTAGGTGGTCTACACGGAACAAGCCTGCAAGCTGCCGCCGTTGAGGGGTCCGACGGAGCAGCCCAGGTTCTCCTCGAGGCGGGTGCCGATATCAATCGTGGTCAAGTCGGCACCATGGGAACTGCACTGATGGCAGCATGCTGCACTGGCTGGAAGCACATGGTGCGGCTGTTGATCGAGCATGGGGCAGATGTCAATGCGATAGGCCACAAGCCCGACTGCTTTCCACTTCATGCTGCAGCGTACCGCGGTTATCCAAACATTGTACGATCCTTGCTCGACGCAGGGGCGGATGTCAACGCCCGGGGGGGCATGTACGGAACGGCTTTAATTGCCGCGTCTTATGGACTCGAATCTGATATCTGCGAGATTTTGCTGGAGCGAGGCGCCGACCCAAATATCGTTGCTGGGAGGTATGGCACTGCGGTGGCGGCTGCGTATAGCGGCGGATACTATGGAATTCTTGACCTGTTATATAGGTACGGCGCTTCCCCCAGTCTCCAGGGTGGTGAGTTTGGAACGCCATTAGGAGCGGCTATTGATGGGTCCTGCGAGACGTTGGTTGACGAGCTTTTGCGGCGCCATGGCGTGGACCCTAATTGTCCCGTCGGAAAGCACGGTTCCGCGCTGCAAGCCTGTATTGCCGAGAGAGGTGATGGTGACGATGCCTGGTTGATCCTTCTTAAAGCTGGGGTTGACGTCAACTGTCGCAGTGGTGTCAGAGGGTCCCCATTGATCGCGGCAGCTGCCACAAACGAGTACAAGATTGCGGAATATATGCTGGATCACGGCGCCGACGTCAACGTGGAAGGCAACTTGTACTATCCTACTGCCGTCCATGGCGCCATTAAAGCCGAGAGAATGGACATCTTGAAGCTTCTGGTGGAGAGGGGCGCCAACGTCAACATGGCAAACTCGTTCCACGGATCGCCTCTAGAATACGCTTGCAGTCTGGCTCGACTGCCAATGATCCGCTATCTTCTTAGACACGGAGCGGATTTGGGCCTGTCTATCAAGGGGAGATATGGCGCCGCGCTCCAGGCTGCTGCCATCAGCGGATCCGGTGTCACAGTAAGGTACCTCAACCGTCGTGGCGCAGACATCCATCGGAGGGGTGGAAAGCAGGGCTCTGCATTGACAGCCTGCATCTTGAAATGTGACCTCTTTACTGTCGAAGTCCTTCTGAAGAAGGGTGCCGATGTGAATGTCCGCGGCGGGGTATACGGATATCCACTGCAGGCGGCTGCAGTCAAGGGCCTGGACTCCATACCATTGGTCCTCTTGTTGCTGCGATACGGCGCCGATATCAACGCCAAAGGGGGGAAGTATGGGACTGCGCTCCAAGCCGCCTGCGTTGCGGGCAACTACGAGCTTGTTCAGCTTCTGCTTGAGCGAGGGGCAGAAGTGAATGTGACGGCTGGCTTCTGTAGAAATGCCCTCCATGCCGCTGCGTTGCTGAGAAATAAGCATATCTGCAAGCTCTTGATGAAGCACGGCGCTGACTGGAGTCTCGTCGATCGGAGCCTGTCGCATTTCGCCCCAAGCATACTCGACTATGCTAACGGGATACTGCGAAAGGTCCACGATGACCAGCAGAACGGCTGGCCAGACAATGAGAGTGACGAGAGTGAAGATACTGCTGACACTGATGATAGTGATGATGCCGATGATACTGATGATACTAACGATGGGGAAGATACTGAAGATAGTGAGAGTGATGAAAATGATGAAAGTGACGAAGATGGCGAGTGCGACGAGAGTGAGGATAAGAGTAAAGAGAGTGAGGAGGAACATTCTGAAAGTAACGGTGAATATGTCTACCTCAACGTTGAATCTATTCCTTTCTTCTACGAGCCGTACTGTGCAGTTAGCGTCCAAGCAGGCCGCTCGGATGGCACTGACGATGACGAGCCTTTATTGAACGCCGACCTGAGGGAGCCAGAGCTTACAGACTGGAGTGTTTTGGCGTGGCTACAAGTCGAATGCGGCAAGAATGGAGACTTTGTCTAGGGCCTTGTAGAATAGAGCAGATCAAATAAGAATCCTCAATGTCAGATAGGCTTCAGAAACCCTACCTACAGCCATGCTGACTGCAAGGCTGCATCTCTACTTAACAGCCCTCACTCTGCTCTTCAACTGTCCAACAAGTCTTCAGTCTACCATTTCTTCCTTTCTTCCCAGATCGCTTCCAATGCAGTCCCATACTCATGGCCAGCGCCTGAGCGGGTTAACAGTACAAACATGATTTATAAACTAAATATTCAGGTAATCAGCATACTTATGAAAAGAATGTATCTTTGACCACCCATGATATCACCAAAAGCACGTCAATCAAAACGGGAGCTAATTGAAAGGGGGTAATATGCTTGTTCTAAGCTATATGCTGCCGTATATGCAATATCCAGCGTGTGGGTTGAAATAGGGAGACCCGCTAAGTGAGTATCCGCTTGTACGACGCCTTTGATTAACCGAGTCCCGAAGAGGGTTACTTCGTACGAGTAACCCATAACAGAAACCACTTCAACCCTAACGATGCAACGGAAGCAAACGCTTCAGGTCCGCTGGATTCCAGGCCACTCTGGAATAAATGGAATGAGCTGGCAGACAAGCTGGCTAAGCTAGGTCTTTTATATACAGCACCGACATACCCCCTTCCCCAGCGTACCTACGACGGGAGGCAAAACAGTGGCTCCGTACACAGCATATGCTAGTAAGGCGCCTGAAACCTACAAGGCCCTGGATATCAGACCCTATACAAAAGAAAGTCGCTCCCGCGAGCACAAGCTGCCCTGCTGGGTATTTGGCCGACTCGTCGCCCTTCTTTCTCCTTTCTTCTTCAGCGATTCCTTCTTGTACGTACGGCACGTCTAGATAGGAAGAGGAAGATCCATCTAAATACGTCCCATTACACTTAGATGGTTTATAATACAGTATTTAAATACAGTATTACATTAGCTGGGTAGATTACCGCTTATTAAAGTAATGATATGCATAACTGGGTTATTTTGGGTTATTTGGGTTGGGTTAGAATTATTTGCTAAACCCATGGGCGGTTTACTGTTCAGGTAACCCACCCCAAAAACCGCGTGGGCGGATCAGCTAGGCCTGAAAACCAACCCCAACCCGTGGTTTAAACAAGTCTACGTATACAGTATAAATTTAGGCATATCAAAGCAACGTGCTGCCTTGCGTATTAATAATCTCTCTTTTTTTATACCTGTACCCAAAGGCCTTGTACAAGCGGATACTCGCTTAACAGGTTCCCTATTTCACACTACATACCAGATATTTCCTTTTCTCTTTCTTAGCAAACCTCCTTGTATATACAGCAGTATATAGCTTAGAACAAGCATATTGCCCCCTTACACTATCTACACATAACCAGATAAGCTACGAAGATTTACACTGCATAGTATGATAGACCATATAGTAATATATGAGTATGCCGAGCTGAGCCGCATCAGAACCGGGGTGCCTCATTGTCGTAGGCACATTTTCGACTATGGTGTACTGGGATCAGAGGAACTGGGATGTCAAGCTTATATATAATATATACCTGGTTGGGTCCAGGCCAACATCATGCTATTGTTTAACTGTCTGCACAATCTGCCAGGTCACAGTACTTTGAAGGTGATGCTTCTTGCAAAGATGAGCCTCTGCCTTAGTAGGACAAATACCATGCAGGCACTGACAGCACACAATAATACCTACTTCAGGAACTTTTACCAAAATAAAGGGGTCCATGCTTACTCGACAGTCTGGTTGCAGGGAAGAATCAGAGCTGAGATCATGTTTTTCAGCCAGGTCTGACCAGAATCTCCTGTTATTTACTTATACTGTTAACCTATCTAGCCTCTGTATAGCTAGTATTTTAGATCACCCATCAAAACTAAGTACCAGTACTGGCCAACTTTGGCTCAACACTATAGCCAGAGCTGATGTCCAAAACAGCTGAAATCTGGCTCTGTTACAATAAAGTGTTGTCCTAGCCTACAGTAAATTTTTAAGCCTGATTGGCCACCAAAACCACAGAGCAATGCAAAAGGAGAAGTGCAGAATGATGCAAAACCAGTTTGCCAAGACTTCCCTACTAACCTTCGAAGTGATGCTCTGCATAGTTCTGCCCCAATGGGTTAGGCTACATTCATGTAGTTGATACTTGATACAGTTTCTTTCTGCCCCATCCCCTCTGAGCATTCACAACAGTTCCTATTTTACTGGGGTTTGTGTAGAAAACTCTCTTCAAAGTCATTACCAGGAGATTCGTGATAAATTTCTAGTATTTTCAGAGGTTCACTGTTCTCAAGGTCCATTCCGGTTCATATTCCATACAAGGGGCAATTGGTACCACTTCATTGAGATGGTCCAGTTCTTCAAAGAGCACTTCGGCATTCAATAAATGATTGATGTCTGTAAATTGACTCATACCTATAAAATAGTCACATCAGACAGTTCGTCTCGCTGAAATAACTCCCAAGCTCTCTGAGCAATGTTTGTCGGATTTAGAGTCGTCGCATCCGGTGAAACCATTCCTCCAACAATTACCATCCCAATATGTATACCTCGAGCCCTGAACATCTTCTCTAGTGACTTGACCATATTTGCCTGTGCAGCCTTCACCAATGACAACGAGAACAGCTCTGGTATCGGGTCGACGGGAAGGAGACTGCTTGTCACAAGGATGGACGGCTTATAGTCTAGTCCAGGGTTCTTCTCCTTGTTCTTGAGCAGTAGGGGCACTGCCCACTGCGCCGTCACATATAACGCAATGACAGAAATCTCGGTCCCAGTTACTCATTGAAGTTTGGCTAGCAGATATGAACGGTGGACATACCTGAAAGTCACTTTTCATTTCCTCCGTCGGAAAATCAAAGAAATTGCTCCCACCAACTCGAGCTGGGTTGAAATACACACATTCAACTGTGCCGAAAGACTCGACCTGCTTCAATGCGGCCTTGAGCTGATCAATGTTACTGATATCCACCTGCCATGCTTTGACAACCACCTCGCGCCTGACCTTTTGTACGGCGGTGTGGATGGCGTCTTGGTCCAGCTGGAGCTGTGATCCTGTCCGGGCAAAAATTGCAACGCAATCGAAATGCTCTTGGGCAAAACGGGATGCCACGGCTACACCAATTCCGGGGCCAGAGCCAAGTACTAGAAGCGTCCTCGAAGTAGGCATATCGATTGCAAGTAATGACAGTGAATGGGAGGAGAGAGTATTATGGAAACATCCTCGTCTGCGCGGGAAAATTGTGTCCTCTTATGCTCTCAAAAATCCTGTAGATTGACTTGCGCTTCATCGCATGGGCTAGGCAGTATAGTTGCACGGATATAGCACCAACAGGCTAGCGGCCGGCGCTATTCCTGCTTCATCAAATAACTCATTGTGCACCCAGAAAGATATCAACTAGATCATATCCAAATGTTGCCTAATCTGGGTTCAGCTACTGCGCCCGATGCAGAGACTAGCGGCCGACTCTGCGTCAATGATCCCTCCATGTGGTGGCAGCCTGCACTTTGACGCAGTCGGTGACCCACAATGTGATTTCTACGGCTCTAATAGGCAGTGATATCACGCGGCTGGCCTCATTGCGGGTATACGAATTTCAGGGCTTGGCCTAGCGGCCGCATCAATACTGCTCGTCTGAATCACAAACTCCGCTGTATTGCTAGGCACTGCAAGGCGTCCTGTAATCAGGTCAGAATAATGTATGAAGTATATTAAATAAGACATAAACCCCTCATGAGCAAACAATCCAGCCCACCGCCGCGTCCCATACTACATACCCAGCATCCCCAAATCTCTCTACAGCATCATGAAAAAAGCCCTCTCCAATCACACAATTACCGTTCATTGCTAGCACACCCATGTTTGGGTAGGCAGTCAAGGGTTAGTAAATGCAGTTTATCTGCTGGGGGTTCGGTAAAACCCCCATCTCTCACAGTGAGCATGTGAGAGCTAACCTTAACCCCACAGGCTTTATCGCCGACGGCTACGACATATCCAGCGTGCGCACAGCTCCGCGCACTGGAGGCAGAGCTTGCCAAGGCCCGAGCGCTCGTCGGAACCCAGACCCCTGAGGAGGGCGTCCCAATTGGCGTGCGCTGTATGACCCCGCAAATTGATGGCCTCGTCAACAACGCAATTCCTATTCCCTGCAAGGCAAACGTGACTGGTATCTGGCTCTCCCTGCCTCAGCACAAGGCTTGCTACGGTCTATCATTGCCCGCAATCAGGAGCTCCGAGAGAAGGATAAATGAGACGTGAGGGTTTTCGTGCAAGCGGCCCTGGAAGCTTTTGAAATGCAGGCGGATGTTCTTATCATTCAGGGCTGAACCTGGAGGACATAAATCGTCTCATCAGGATAGTGTAATTACCCTTGCACCTGAAGTGCATGATTTGCTCAAGAGCTGGGAAAATCGGGGGAGGTGGGTATGATAGCTTCCGGGGACATAGTGGATGCGAGAGGCTTCGCGGCTGTTGTTGGACTCAGTACTTGTAGGTGGCTTTTGATGTACTCTGATACTTGCTGATTTTACTGTTGTTTCAGATGCAGAGGGTTCTTGGCCCATGGTTAAAGAGTAAGCCAAAGCATGATGCCAGAGATATCTTAGAGTTACCTCATAACTCTCGTAACCTCATCAACAAAAACGAATGCCCAACCCCAGGCTTGTTCAAGGAGAAATTCCGTCAAGAGAAAGTTTTTTGCTCACCATTTACAGTGCCACGACGACCATCAAATCAAGGGTGCATGACGTGCTTAGGCATACGGATTTCTGGCATGACCCTTATGAAGGCTAAGCCACGATAGGGAGAAACTACAAGGATTCTGAATGAGGTAAAAAAAATGAGATATCCCAGCTCCGTGATAAAGCGAAAGCTAACAAAGAGCAAGAAAGAATTATCATCTGGGCGTAGGTGTTCCTTCATATATCTTCAAATTCCGGAGATTTTGTGCTTACAACAGTATAGCGGTACGGATACCGGCTGCATCAAGGAAATCGTCCTAGTTGAACGGCTTAGTGAAGCTATCTGTGCTGAAGCTCAATCAATGGCAGAGCAGATCTGAAAAACACTTAAAAACCGATGATGTGGCTCGATAAAAGCCTTCAATCCATGCGTCTGAGATAACACTCTAGATGATCATTAGCGTTGAGACATACGTATTAGGGAAGATACCATACCACAGAGCCTCCAATGCTTCCTAGCATAGATCAATGTCTGGCGCAGCGGTCTATCATCGAGTTTAAATTCGCCTCCAACAATCTTCTTCAGGTGAGTTGCTGCCAAAATGGCCTCCCCAACACATATTACCGCGGGCAATGGCACCCAATCAATCTTGTCCTCTTTGCCCAGCGAGTTGAATTTACAACATATATCACGGACCATGTGGATAAAAGATGACAGTGCCAGAAGTGAAGGTCTTGTGGAATAGGATGGGTCCGAACAGGCAACTTGGGCACTATGATCAATCCGGACTCGGTGAAGGATTAATGCAGCTCTGCTTCCCGTCAGTATGATTCTCCAAATTATGTTAAGCTCACATTAGTGTCGTCGCATTAGCTCCACACAGGACAGCCCATCCACGAGGAGTCTGCTCAAACAGCTGTTCAGCAAATTGCATAAGCGCAGTATCAAGCGCTGTGAACTTCTCTAGGAGAGACTCCGCATCATACGATTTTTGAAAGTTCTGCACATGGCCCAAGAGGCGAGCTGACTGAATTTCCCGGGCAAAGTAACAAAGTGGAATCTCAACCGGGGCAGATATTGGGAACTGAGGTATACACTGAAGCACCCCGTCTAGGAATTGCTCTAGGGTGAGATCATCCACTGGCAGCCGGAATTGGTCTGATAGGTCTGTAACCGCATGAGGGGCTTTGAAGCCGGCATCTACCTGATATACAATACTGTAGAAGCTTAGCCATTCATTCAAGTTTTGTCGTGCTTGACGTACCGATCCAGCAGGTATAATCCCGCCCAAACTCTCCGCCGCTCTTCGCCTTCCACCCAAGCTAGCCGGTTACTGTATTCGCTCAAATCGTCAATATTCAATCTCAACGCGTATCCTAGCCGTGCAATGTTTGCGATGCTTAGAGATGCAGCACCTGAATCAGAATTCCCGACCTCGTGTAGCACGAGTAACAGTCCGCTCTGTATGAGTGGCAAGGAGGGCCCACGTCTGAGTTGAAGGAAAGAGAAGAGACCTCTGAAGAGGTTATAGAATTGAGTTTGTGGGACATCCTGCGTGCCCCTGTGCATCACTAGAACTATAGCGAGAATCAAGAGGGCGGTCTCTGCACAAGGAGTATGGTCCAGCTGTGCCACCTGTTTATGGAGTGATTTTTCCAAAACAACTGGTAGCCAAGGATGGATATTGCCAAAGTACTCTGCCAAAAGACGATCCAATGAAATGGCCTGTTCGTTTAGTTTCTCAAAAACCAGGTTCACGTAGAGTTCATCGATCTCCAGAGAGTGTGTGCCGGGGTGGTCCATTCCCCACTGCAGAATCCATGTCAAAAGCCTCATTGGTGCGCTATCATTATCACCGCGCTGTCCTGGGCTACTCCAATTGTAGTTGCAAGATCGTTTCAGGCTGTTTATGCGTTAAGCTTCACTGCAGATCAGAAACAAGAGAAAACATGGCCTACCTGATGCAGCGCGCGCAAGCCGGAAGTCGTTTGTCGCATTTGCGCTTTTTTTCCCGACACGCAAGACAGGCGTTGATGGCATTGGCTGAGGATGGGTCTGTTACTTTCTGAATGTGTTCCATTGAGATGGGAGTGGTTGTGCTGTTATCTCGACACACGAGGGTTCAATTGCTGCCGCCTCAACCCCGCCCAAACTCCTCGCGCTAGGCGCCTAGGTCGGATTTGTCAGGCGTACTTTGTTAACATTACTATACGAACTTTACCCTCTGACTCCACCGCAGTCACGTGTTATCCACTTAATTCGCAGAATGCAATATACTCCCATGATGTATTCTACACCCACCCGTCACTTATTCTTCTTCGCGTCCGTTACGGATCGCTACGGGCTGCCTTCTGTCAATAAACACCTTGCTGCCATGTTCTTCCCAATTCCATATATCTGTATAGTTCATATTGCACTCTCCTACTATTGCATATGCCTAGGAAATATTCGGCGCCTGTTTCCGGTCACCACTGATGTAATATCTGTTGGCGTGACTGGCCAGATTTCGAATTTTTCAGGCCGCTTGATCCTCCCGGGCGTGGCTCTCCTCCATGGAAGTCTTGCTTCACCTGTTGACGCCAGAGCCAGCTTCGGTGTGGTCCGCGTGTTAGTGTTCCTTTACAGCCGTTGAGCGCGACCAATCTCAATATACGGGCCAATGAGACTCCTGCCAGCCCGGTGGTTACTGTGTTTGAGGACAATTTCTTGGATCCGCCTCCCTCAGTTCTCCATTCACGTCCTCCGCCTCCGCCGCCGCCATCTAGCCCCTCGCCCGGATTGGTTGCAGTCCGTTCCAGGCCGCAGAGATCACGGCGTGCTGTAGAGGGCTATAGATACTGCTCGCGCTGCTTGCGCTCGAAGCCTGAAGATGAATTTTCTGCCACACGGAGATCTCAGGCGACACGCTGCCATACCTGCCGGGTTTGTTATCCTCTATGCATGTGTTTCTGTCCGCTAACCCATCTGGCCAAGGTTACGGGCTATTTTACGGCTCACCCAGAATATGCGTCTCCCGTCAGTTGGCATTAATTGCCTATTCTCCCAGTTACTTGCTCGCATGTCTGTTGATAATACAATGCATGGTACCTTGGAGCTGCCGGACTATGTAATGGATAGCGCGTCTATGTCTGTTGAGGAACTCTGCGAGCGGGTCTTTCCAGCAGCAGATATGACCCATTGCCACACTGCCGACTTTCAGGCGTCTGACCCGGACTTTTTTGCGGGCCGTGCAATACTCTCAATGCGAAACTCTGCCTTGGTTGAGTTCAATAACCGTATTACGGACTCCATGCGCAGTCAGGAGTCTATGCGGTATTCCGCTGACGAGGCCTTGACGGACAATGTTGCTGAAGGGGTGGAGGAAATCATATGTGAATTCCTGCAATCTGTGGATCTGCCAGGTCTTCCCCCAGCAAGATTATGATTGAAGGTTGGTATGCTGATCATGTTGCTGCGGAATTTACGGGCTACAGAGGGTCTTTGCAATAGTACGCGGATGCAGATTATGGAGTTATGCTGCTATACAATCCGCGCGTGTATCTTGACAGGTGACTTCAGAGGCTCAGTGCATCTCATCCCCCGGATTACCCTGTATTCAAAGCCTGGCGATCTGTATTATATACTGTCACAAACACAGTTTCCAGTCCATCCATGCTTTGCAATCACCATAAATAAGTCTCAGGGTCAGTCTTTGCAGCAGGTAGGTGTGGATTTGCGGGTCCCTGCTTTCTCCCATGGTCAGTTATATATAGCAATATCGCGGGTTACAGATATGCGGCGACTTAGTGTCTTGCTGCCGCCAGGTATTTGGACCACTAATAATATTGTTTACCCCGAGGTCTTGCAGGATATTGCAAGCTTGGATAACATGCCAGATTAGGATAATAGTAAGGTTACAGACAATGCAGCCTAATTATGACCAGAATATATAGTATTTACAGGTATGCATATACATGTCTGATTCTTTTGTGGTCTGAATTTACTTTGCTTTCATAGTATCCAGTCCCGGTGAAAACTATTTACAGGTGATTATGACCTGCCAAGAGTCAGAATCTCCTTATCCAGTAAGGAGAGCTCAGACTCATCTTCATCTCCTCCTCCCTCTCCTTCCTCCTCTTCCTCTCCACCAAACCCCTGGAAACCAGCATCATCGGCATACTCGGCGGCTACCAGGAGCAGCGTCTGGGCGAGAGCTTCCTAGGCAGCAGCGGCGGCAGATGCCTGTCAGGCCGCCACAGCCAGCATGGTGTGTAAGCACTGGGCGCGGCGCGGGACCCTATCTGCATGTTCACGGGTGTCATGACTGGCAAAATGAACCCCCTTGCGGGCAGAGGTGGCCGGGGCTTTGCCTTTGCGGCGGCGGGCATTCTCTTCCTCCTCTTTATCCTCCTCCTCCTCCGCCTCCTCATCTTCCTCTTCTTCCTCTCCAGCAACAAGCGCAGCAAGGGCGGCAGCACGCTTGCGGGCGTGCTTGGGGGTAGTAGTTGCAGGATTTTTGACTATTACCTGTCAGCAGTTATTCTTTCGGTCCGGATGATAGACCATTTACTGTGAAAGTCATACTGCTTGCCCTCACTGCCAAAGTAGCAGTTAGCACAAGCCCCCTGGAATCGCCCAGCTACCACTATACAACCTTCAAACAGTCCACTTTCCTTAATGTGGCAGTGGGTGCATGGCTTGGGCGCATGAGAACCAACCATCTACCCCAGAAGGGCCTCAGAATTGCTGTTACGGACGTAACTGAAGGTTTTGCCGTCCCTAATGTGCTTTTGCCGAATCTGAGGCTCGCAGACAGCCGGCATGGCGAGCAGGGCTGCCTGGGCAGTGGATGGTTTAGGATATTTGGCGGCCCAGTGCTACTCGGCGACCAGCGCTGCAGGCGGGATTTCGGCCGTGGATGAAGAAGAGGATGTGGTGGAGGACATTGTGGTTGGATGGATGTATAATGAAAACTGGCTATCTACAACTTACGGGCCGTCAAATGCTTTATATAGACCCCTTGCAGCCCATTGTTGTAGTTTACAGCACTTTATGTTTGTATTCTGGATATCCAGACAATAATGTATTATCTTAGGTCCTTTGACGGTCCGTCGATTCTTTTTCTGGCAGGTTATCGATTCCCATTGACGTTCAGAGTACAATCAATGTGTTGGTCCAAAATCAATTGACGGTCTGTCAGACCTCCGTAGCAGCTCTATCATTGGTCGAAAATTTATTTACGGATCGGGATACCGTTTCTCCGGTCCGCCGAAGGCTACCAAAGTCCCGCAGGGCCTGCCGGGAGGCCCCCCCGGGAGGGTGCCCCGCAGGGCAAGCTGAGTCACCCGGAGCGTCTCGGCCATCGAAGCGCTCCCGGAGCGAAGCGCAGGTCAGCCAGCGTAGG
>NC_066261.1:11547-20737 GCF_000011425.1 Aspergillus nidulans FGSC A4 | reverse complement strand
GCCGGACAGGCCCCCGGCAGTGGCCTTGCAAGAATAGAGAGAAGTCCTAACTCAGAACCTCCTTCAAAACACCGCCGAGGCAGAAGATATCCCTCTAGATACACCAGCAGTCCCATCTAAAGCACCTCCCTTCCCAGACATCACAATAACCCAAGTCGAGAAGGCAGTCCTTCACGCGGGGAACACAACCCCAGGGGCAGACGAGTTACCAACCTGCATACTCAAAGTGGCATGGCCCTTGATAAAGGACAGAGTCCTCGCGCTGTACCGAGGATGCCTCCAGATAGGCTACCATCCCAAATGTTTCTAACTGATACGAATATGTCAACCGGAGGAGGTTCCTCCTTACTAATCAATGTTCAGCACCTTGTTCGTTTGCCTGTCTGTTTGATGCTTTACGCTGTTTATATGGCAGGGATATCTGTTTAATGCCTTATACTGTTTGTATGGCAAGGATATCTCCTGCATAAGCAAGAACCTTTTTTTTTGAAGCCTTGGAAAAGGTATAAATTGCCTATACAGATCATAGTTAGGAGATCAAGACCTTCAATGAAATTGTTTACTACGGATATTGATTACATAACCACCCCAATTATCCACAGTTATGAGCCCGGCATTGCTCTAGGGACTGGGATACAGAATTATTACCTCTTTTTGTCATATTAAAGATATCTGCAGCCCCGTACCGAGCTATACAGACAAGCTAGGAGGTGGTTGAACATTACCCAAAGGACACTGGCAACCCGGAGCCTACTCCTTTGAATATACAATGAGTTCTGCTGAGATCGGAATATCTTGACGACAAAAAAAATGGCGATCGCATATAATAAAGACAGCGCCACGAAGGTCTAAGCCATCCTAAGCTCATGGGATGATTGGCGCGCATAGTTTCAAGTCATTAAAGACCATGCAAATGAGTAAGAAGTATGGGAATATTTTGATCCTGATGCTGATAATAAAACAAGGCCTGAGCTGCTGACCAAACTGATAATTCTATCAGTAAATAAGGCCTTGGAAAATATATACTAATATTATTAAATAATATTGCAGGAATAGAAGGATATGTAAAATACAATCTAATTAATAAATAAAGCTATTTACAGCTTAGTAGCTCTACAGATAAGAGAGCTTATAGCAGATAAAGAAATATACAAAATGTTGTAAATACTAAAATAGTAATATACCCTAAGTAATTAAGAGGCAGATTTTGAAGCTTTGAAGAACTATAACAATGTCAGATCTTGATCAATTTGACAAGGAAAGATTTCTGCATGGCTCAACAAATTTGACAATGCTTACTTGGCAATTAAATACTGCAATCTCCTAGAAAGTAATAATAAGTATATGAAATAACAGTTTCTGGCAGCTATATTACTAGTTTCCTATTCCTTCACAGATAGACAGGCAGAGATGATGAACAACCTAATATATAAGAAGGAGAACTTCCATATACTCCTAGGACAATATCAGACTTACCTGGCCAATACTGAAGGCTTCAAGACAACAACTTCTGGAATAGTATTTGCAATGCTTCATGGCCAAAGCAAACCTAATAAAAATAGATACCAGAGCTTATATATATGTAGAAAGAATTATATATACAGCAGTTGCTGGTATATAATATACTTGAAATAACCAAAATAATAGAAACCTAACAAAGAGATTAAAAGCAAGATTAGCAAAGCCATTGCAAAAGATAATAAGGTTGGAAGAAAGATCAAAACCTTGATAGAAAATAATAAGCAATAAAATAAGGATGATGAGCAGAAAGAAAGCAACAAACCAGAGGAGTATTATGTTATAATACTTGTTTTTAGTATGGAAATTAGCAGCTTATTAAAGAATTACTTTATCCTAGACTCTGGAGCTTTAATATATGTTTGTAATAATATCTCAAGGTTTGAAAACTATGATCTATCAGCAACCAGAATTCTTTGTGCTGGTAATATAATAATAAGGATACAAGGTACTAGGAGCATCAAGATCTATCTAAATTATAGTAGAGAATCAGGAAATATTATTATTACCTTGACTAATATAGCCTATGTACTAGGTCTTTATACCAGCATTATTAGAGCTAGAAGACTTAAACAAGCTGGATATAGCTGGGATTTTGACAATAATATTATTAAGAAAGAAAATAATATTATCTTCAAGATCAGAGATTACCTATCAGGTCTCTGGGTTGTAGAGCAACAAAGCAATAATATATATACTTTTGCAACTATAGATAATTAATAATCAGGAAAACCACTACTTCTGAAAGGAAATATAGATATTTGGTATTAAAGGATGGCTCATACTTATATTAATACTCTGCAGTATTTTCCTGAAGCAGTTACAGGTATCAAGATCAATAATCTGGATGCAAACTATGATTCTAAGCAACTATATAAAGATTGCAAGTTGGCAAATACGCCTCAGTAAATCTCTTGGAGACTAATAATGACCGCTACTACTCTGCTAGAGTGAGTATACTTTGATCTTATTAAAATACAACCTGGTCTGAACAGGGATAAATAGATTACCTATTTCTATAATAAAGCCACAAGAATATATTTTGTCTTTACTGTTATGGGTCCTTTGCCTATACAAGGACCTTAGACCTTAGTGACTCGGCCAAGGCCTGCGCTGTCCTGAAGGCGGTGAGCCACCTACAAGACTTCCTTGCAACAACAATCCTTCTTTCTCATTTCTTCTTTAGCGATTCCTTCTTGTACGTACGGCACGTCTAGATAGGAAGATCCATCTAAATACGTCCCTTAACATTAGGAATCGCTCACCAATCTCAATAATAGTATGAGGAGACCTTTTACTATGACAATGGAAGAAGAAAGCATCGCATTGTTGCTACAGCAGCTCCAGGAGCTCTGTACAGAGATGCAGACTCAGAAACAACAGCTCCAAGAAGAGAATAACAGCTTACGGGCGGAACTACAGGCCGTACGGAACTCGCAACTGAGAAACCATCCACCAGTTACCACTACAGTTACATCCGCAACGCCCACCCCCTACGAACGAAGCTATCCCTGTCCTCGTCACCTGGATGTCGAACCCTTTACTGGAGAAGACCCTAAGGACTACCCTCCTTTCCAGATGAACCTTCGTACAAAGTTTACAATTGACGCCGCCTGCTACCCTACAGAGGAGGAACAAGTTTACTATGCCTACAGCTGCCTGAGAGGAAAAGCCAGCCAGTGTATACTACCATGGCTCTTGGCTTGCCAGAAATCTGAGACTCCTGTGCTATGGGCAGAATTCTCCGCGGTACTAGACAAGGCCTTTGGTGACCCTGACCAACAGAGAAAGGCTCTTGTATAAGTAAATACAATAAAGCAAGGGAAACATGACTTTGAAGAGTTCTTGAATAAATTTGACGAAGAACTTCTTAATACTGGAGGGATTAATTAGGATGATAACCAGAAGAAGGCCTTGTTGGACACAGTAATTAATGTTGAGTTGCTAAAAGCCATGGTTGGTATTAGGCAGGAGGATTCGTACAACAACTACTATAATTAACTGCGTAAAATCAACCACAACCTCCAGAGAGTAGCCAGGCTTATATAAAAAGGATCTTATACTGCTGTCTCTATACATGTTACTTATACAAGACCAGCAGGAGGCTCTGACTGGACTGGGACCCCTGATCAAATAGACTAGGAAGCCACCCATGCTTAAATTACAGCCCTACAAAAGGAAGTCGCAGCCCTCTGTACAAAAGGGACCAGGACCCCAAGAAAAGCTAGTCAGGCACCTGTAGAGGAGAAGCAAAAGAGGTTATCTAAGGGCAAATGCCTATACTACAGTAATCCTGACTACTTTATACAAGAGTGCCCTACAAAACCTATCAGGTGCCCTAGGCAGGTGGCCACAGTTCAGGAAGAACAAGACTAAATAGATGGCTACAGCAAGAGCAAGTCGGAAAACAAATAACCTCTGTACAAAGTCATATACAGAGGGGTTATACAGCTAGAGAAATACTACTTAATTGGCAAGATTTCAACAGCTTGTACATAAATACCCCCCCATTCTTGGTAGAGGTACTAGTCAACTATACCTATAATACTCATACAATGATAGATACAGGCTGCCTGACCTATGGGGTAATCAGTAACAAGTTTGTCAAGATATATTAAAATACCTATTATACCTATCTGCCTGAAACCTTTTAAGGGAGTGACTAGGAATATAGAGGAGATTAATAAGATTATACAGGTTCAGCTAGATATCAGGGCATATACAGAAAAAAGAGCCTACTTCTATGTAATACCTGATAACCTGGGCTATGACTTGATCTTAGGACTCCCCTGGCTGGAGTAATATGATGGAAGATTAGAGGCTAAGAGGGGCAGGCTGTACCTCTGTACTACTAGAGTCTGTCTATAGAGTACATATAAAGAGGCCCTTACTAAAGCTGAACATAGCACAGATATCTGCTGCAACTATAGGAGGATTTATACAAAGGAAAAGGTACTGTGGCTAAGATATTAAGATATTTATAGTCTTATTAGCAGATATACAGAAGGTACTGGCCCTAAAGAGACATATTGACCCCTGTACAAAGCTACTAAGGCAATACTGGAAATATCTAAGGCTCTTTGAACAAGACAAAGTAGAAGAACTACTACCATACCAGGGAGATAGGATTAATCACAAAATTAAGCTTATACAGGAAGAGAGTGGGAAGGATCCTGAAGTCCCCTGGGGCCCCCTTTATAACATAACCCAGGAAGAACTAATAGTCCTCCAGAAAATACTCTCTAAACTATTATAGAAAGGCTTTATCTGCATAAGCTATTCCCCAGCTATAGCCCCAGTACTCTTTATATAAAAACCAGGAGGAGGACTACAGTTCTGTATTAACTACTATACTCTAAATACTATTACCAAGAAGGACTGCTATCCATTGCCCCTGATCTATGAGACACTGAACCAAATTAGACAAGCCAGATGGTTTACTAAGCTGGATGTGTCTGCTGCCTTCTATAAGATCTGCATAGCTAAAGGCCAGGAATAGATGACTGCCTTCTATACAAGATACAGGCTCTTTAAATAGCTAGTTACCCCTTTTGGGTTGGCTAATGCACCAAGCACCTTCTAAAAATATATTAACTAGACCCTCCAGGAATATCTAGATGAATTCTGCTCAGCCTATATTAATAATATACTTGTCTATACTAATAGGGACCTCCGCCAGCACTGGAAGTATATATAAATAGTCTTGAAGAAACTGGAAGAAGCAGGCCTATATTTAGATATTAAGAAGTGCAAATTTGAGTATAAGGAGATAAAGTACTTGGGCTTTATAATACAGGCAGGGAAGGGAATCAAAATAGACCTAGAGAAGATGAAAGCAATAAAGGAATAGGAAACCCCTACTACTATAAAGGGCGTCCAAGGATTCCTGGGCTTTGCTAACTTCTACCAGGTTCATCCCTAACTTCTTAGGGATCATACGCCCACTGAACAACTTGACAAAGAAAGGGACACCCTTTTTATAGACTAAGGAGTACCAGGATAGCTTTAATCTGCTTAAGGAAAAATTTATTACTAGACCTGTCCTAGCAACCTTCAACCCTTCCTATTATATAGTAGTAGAGACTGACTCCTCAGGTTATAATATAGGAGGAGTTCTCTCTTAATATAATAAAAAAGGGGAATTGTACCCATATGCCTACTTCTCTAAAAGGAATTCTCCAGCTAAATATAACTATGAGATCTATGACAAGGAGCTACTTGTAATTATATAATGTCTTAAAGCCTGGGATGCTGAACTGTGCTCATGTAGAGAATTCCAAGTTATTACAGACCACAAAAACCTGGAGTACTTCTTCTCCCCAAGGAAGCTGACAGAATGACACATACAATAATGCCTTATTTCTCAGCCAGTTCAACTTCAAGCTAGTATATAGGAAAGGGTCAGCCAATCAGAGAGCTGATATACTTTCACAGAGAGACCAAGACATGCCTGATGATGAAGATGACAGGGTCAAGTCTTGTACAATGCAACTTTTTACAGAAAAATACTTGGGGAAGATGGTAGTTGCCACCCTCTAACTGGCTGAAGAGCAACCATGGGAGCTGTACAAAAAAAGTGATATATAGAAGGAGGTACTTAAACAGGATAAAAGATATAGTAAAGCAGTACTGTGCCTGAAAGATGGAGCAAGGAGATTTCCTCTATACCTATAATTGAAAGTCAGAATCTCAGAATGCCAGCTGGACGCCCAAGACCATATCCTCTTCCATGGGAGGAGGTAGGTGCCTGATAGTAAACAGCTCTGTATAAGTATAATTCAGGCTGCACATGACTCTATATTGACAGGACATCCTGGCCAAGAGCAAACATATTTACTGGTTAGCTGTGAATACTTCTGGCCTAACATGTCCCGGGATATCAGAAGATTCGTCCGGAACTGTGATATATGTAGGAGGACCAAGTCTTGGAGAGACCAGAGAAGGGGGCTATTAAAGCCCCTCCCTGTGCCTAATCATCCCTGGCAGGAGGTTTTAATAGATTTCATTACAGACCTACCAGAGAGCAAAGGTTGTACAAACATCATGGTTATCACAGACCAATTAACCAAAGGTGTGATACTAGAAGGAATGTCAGAAACTGACTCTGAGAGTATGGCCTGGGCACTCATACAAGTACTTATAAGCAAACACGGGATCCTGAAGGCTATTACCTCAGACAGGGGAAGCCAGTTTACAAGTAATACATGGGCCCGCATATGTACCCTGACAGGGATCAACCACCGGCTATCTACAGCCTATTATCCTCAGACTAATAGATCAACAGAGAGAATAAACAGTACAGTAGAAACCTACCTCTGCATGTATACCTGCTATGACCAGAAGGACTAGAACAGGCTACTTCTACTTGCAGAGCTAGCAATTAATCAGCCGTACATCAACAGCAACAGGGGTCAGCCCCTTCTATCTAAGCCATAGGTACAACCTCAGCCCATTTACCCCTACCCAGGAGGTAGAGCATCTAGCTGAAGAACCAACCAAGAGTCCTATCCAGAAAGGGGAAGCCATCGTACAGAAAGTTAAGGAAGCCCTAGACTGGGCTCAAGCCTCCATGGCCTATTCCCAACAGAATACAGAGAATCAGGCTAATAAACACAGGAGCCCGGCCACAAACTACCAAGTAGGAGATAAGGTCTGGCTAAGTCTGAAGAACATCCGTACGGACCGACCCAGTAAGAAACTTGACTGGAAGAACGCCAAGTATAAGGTTATAGGCCTGGTGGGCAGTCATGCTGTACCGCTGAATACGCCCCCAGGGATCCATCCAGTCTTCCATGTGGACCTGCTTCGGCTGGCTTCATCAGATCCACTTCCTTCCCAGAAGAATGATGATAGCCAGCCCCCTAGCATCATGGTGAACGGTGAGGAAGAATACATGGTAGAGAAAATCCTGGACGAACATCGCAGGAGATACGGGAGAGGTCACCGGCTGGAATACCTAGTGAAATAGTCAGGCTATGCTCAGCCAACCTGGGAAGCTGCCACAGCTTTGGAGGAAGTACAAGCTCTGGATGAGTGGCTGGATCATACAAAACAATATAGACTTCAGGACGGCTCACTAAACAGAGATGCATATATAAAGGCTAAAGCAACATGACCTACCCTGTGACCTGTACTTCCTACATAGAGGGAGGGGGGGGTACTGTTATGGGTCCTTTGCCTATACAAGGACCTTAGACCTTAGTGACTCGGCCAAGGCCTGCGCTGTCCTGAAGGCGGTGAGCCACCTACAAGACTTCCTTGCAACAACAATCCTTCTTTCTCATTTCTTCTTTAGCGATTCCTTCTTGTACGTACGGCACGTCTAGATAGGAAGATCCATCTAAATACGTCCCTTAACAGATATCTTCTTATTATAAAGGCAAGGCAGGTTCTAATAGGTGCCTGCTTACTGCAAGACCTTTGGCCCTGGATTATTGCTTTAGTTGCAAATATTGTCAACAGAACACCTATAAGAGCTATAGGATAGAAAATGCTATAGGAGATGCTTACAGGAAAAAAGCCAAATCTAGCCAATTTCTACCTGATTGGTTGCATATCTTATACACATCAGTAGTAAGAAAAAGGTGTAAAAATAGCTCTAAGAGCTTACCAAGATGTTCTAGTAGGCTATATAGCCTCTAATATATGGTTTATATAGAACCTGAAGAAGCAGCGAGTTGAGACAGTAAGAAATATCAAGTTTGATAAAACAAGGCTATACAATCTATCAGATCCTTTTGTGGAGGATGAGTTAAGTATTAGCTTACCTATACTACCAGTGGAGATATAGATATTACCTGGCAGGGCTAATAGGGAAGTAATTAATATAGATATTAAGCTCCCTGAATATATAATACCTAGTACAATACAAGCAGAATCTCCCAATAAGCAGAGCATTAGAAATAATGAAAAATTGACTGAGATAGGAGAAGCTGGTGTTGAGGAACCACAAAAGGAAGATACAGAGAAATATAGGTATTCTGCCAGAAAAACTATACTGTCTTTGCCTCTGCTATTACCTACACCTGATAGAACACTGAACTTAGGCAATTCTGGCTTGAATTAGATGCCAGGAGCCTTTATAGAAGCAGAAGAATAGTCAGAATCTGCAGAATAAGAAAGAGAGGACTTACTAAGCTGATATCTCCTTAAATTGCTCTAAGAAGATTAGAATCAGGCAAGCAGAGAGACTGCAAATCTCCCTAATACCTTAGAGGGTATAGATAATCTTGATTTACAAGCCTTATCAAGATCAGGGGGTAGGAGATTAGGAAGACAGTATCTGGACAGGCTTGATATAGCAAATATAATAGAAGGAAGATGGTAGACTTGTCCTTGAAAAGATTAAGCAGATTACCAGGCCTATACAGCCATCAAAACACTATTTATCAAAGAGCTAGAAAGGGTCAAATATATATTTACTATAGCACTAAATACTGCAGAAGAGAGCAAGAAATAATAGCATCGCAGCAAGCTTCCTAAACTACTGAAGAACTAGTTTGATTTACTATAGTATCTGCTGAAGAATAAATTTATAGCAGCAGCGCGCCTAGAAATTAGAGGATTAGAGATAAAAGAAGTATTTATACCTGGTTAACAAGAGGAGGCAGCAGGGAAGCAGATCCTGCTACTCAAATAGGTATTTATATACAAGTTTAATAAGGATAGTTAC